>NW_004955416.1:21139900-21154426 GCF_000276665.1 Chinchilla lanigera
GGAGAATCGTTGTGAGTTTGAGGCCATCCTGGGCTACAAAGTGAGCTCAAGGCCTGCCTGAACTGCATAGCGAGACCCTGTCTCAAAACAACCAAAAAAAAAAAAGACTAAGACAGACTTTGTAGTCTAGGGTGGCCTTGAACTCCTGTTTGTTCTGCCTTAGCCTCTGTAGTGCTGGGATTATAGGTATATGAAACCCCCTAACCTATTTCTTCTTACTGCCTTCTTTTGTTTTGGCAAATATTTTTTGTGTGCCCTTTGATTTTTCTGTTCATTAATAGTTTCATTATTTTAGAATTATTTTCATACTGTTTTCTCTAGAGATTATGCCTCTGAACTTACCATAGTCTTTTTCATGTTAGTAATGTCTCAATTCTGGCAAAATACAACTTAGTTCTGCTGTAATTCCATTTTTACCTCTCTCTGTATTTTATAAATCTCACAATACATTGATTTAATTGTTTTATAGGGGCTTGTCTTTTAAGGAATCTTAGAAAATTGAACAACATGTTTATGCTGTCTTCTGTTATTTCCAATGATCTTCGTTTCTTCCTGTGGATTTAGACTGCCATTGAGTGTCACTTTCTTTTAGCCCAAAGAGTTTCCTTTAGTATTTCTTGTAGGGCAGATCTACTAGCAGCGGGTTGATTTCTTTGTCTGTGGCTATTCTGTTTTTACCATTACTTGTGAAGGATAGTTGAAGACTTCAGAAGGTGGGTAGAGAAACTTGACTGTGCTGTCCTCCCTGTAGCTGTGACGAGAAGTGGATTAAGCACCCTGCCTTCTCGCTTTCCCTCTCTCCTTACTTCGTGTGTTTCTGGGAGAAGGGCCCCTCCTGCATCCCTTCTTCCCCTGTCTTCTCTTAGCCCAAAGTTGCTCACAGGATGTAGTGGGAACATACATGTTTGCTTGTGTAGAGATAGGATGAGGAGTATACTGGCTGCAGAGGTGGATGGTAGGCATTTTGGCTCATAGTTTTTGTCTGCTGTTGAGCAGATGTCACATTCCACCCAGCATTTTAGAGGAAAATTACAGATTCTGCTTTCATAATTGTAGAGGGGTTTTGAATTACTTTCTCTCTTAGATATGATTATTCAAATAGTGTCCTCCAAAGTTTTCTTCATGGTCAGTCGAATCATTTATTGAATCATACATTAGAGTTAGGCATGCGGAGTTTATTTTCTTGATTAGAGAAAATCTTTATTTCTTGAAAATTGTGTTTTTAAAACACTGAGGTAACATTAATGTTGTAAAGTTCTTAAGGTCTGAAAAATTAAAAAACCTGTTTCTGTTTTTGTGAGACAGCTGTTAAGTACAGAAGTCCATAATGGGATATATGTAAAAATAATGCATCTCTTTGTATGGTATGTTACTGCACATTCATTACACTGCCTTACACCTTTTGTACGTGTAAATTTGTATCTTTTGAAGAGGATAGCACATTTTCCTTAAAGATTGTGATAGTAAATATTTTGGGGTTGGAGGCTGAGTCTTTATCACAACTATTCATCTCTGTTCTTAGAGAGATAACAGCCACAGACATTTCATAAAATGTGGGTCAGTGTGTGTATCTCAAGAAATGGTGCCTCAGATTAACTCCTTTAATTCAGTATTACAGTAGGCAGTGAACGTAATTGTTCCCTAAACGAGCAGGAAGTAAGTCTTGTAGCTAGGGGCTGGGGATTTAGCTCAGTGGCACAGTGCCTGCCTGGCAAGCGCGACATCATGAGATCGATTCCCGGTACCAGGAAAAAAAAAATCTTGTAACTAAAGTATACATTTGACTTTTCAAATTAGTATGGTTATAATTATGTTACGTAACTTAAATGGGCTTCTTGAAATTGCCTTCTGAGTATTTAGAAATAGTCGGATGCACTTCAGACATTTTGTGTGGGAGGTGTCATCCCCATTATTGGTACAGTTCACTTCACGTTCTTCCTTTCAATCCTTTTATTTGCTTTAATCCCTCCTTTATTTTATGTTCTTAGAATATTTACCTTAGGTTTATCAGACTATATTCCCTATGAAGATTTTGGGTCTGTATCATTTATTTACTTCCTTGAAGATGCTTGTTTCAGGCATTACCAGGCATCCCTAAGGCTGGTGCTGATCCACTTTGCCATACTTGATGAAGTGCTTGCTCATTTTTGAGTGGAGAAATGGCAGTGGACTGTTGAGGCCTTTTGTCCATTATTAGGTTTGGCATGTATTCACTGGCTTTTAATTTTGCCAGAGCATATGCTTTGAGTCTTGCATAGGTCTAGGCAGTAGTGGTCCTGCGAGGTTTTCAGCCTCATACTTGACAGAGCTCGGCAGAGCAGGGCCACTGGTGTTAGAGCACCCCAGTGCAGTTAGAGCTTCCTGGTCTTTCCTCGGCTAGTGAACAGTGTGTCCCTCCTATAGAGCTTCTCTCTGTGCACAGAACTCAGTTTTGTTAAGGGCTTCATTGGCTTTGTAGCAGCAAAGACAAAGCCATATTTCCTAATCTGCATGTATTCAAATTTCTCTCATTTTTTATTTTTGAATGTAATCTTATAATGTCCCGTTCTGGACTTTTACCATAGATCTTTTAGTGAATGGAGTGTGGTTGAATTAAGATTTATACATGAAAATCTGTAGAGTTTAGATAGAAATATTATGAGTAATATGTTTATAAGTCCACTGATTAAATTCATACCCCCAAGTTCTAGAAAAGTTGGATCACTTACTGAATTTCTTGTTTGGGTTATAGTCTTATTTACTGTCATTATAATATATTAACTTTTTAGTGTGTGAAGTGAAGAGTATTGTTGGACGTTATACTATATAACTTTTACCACAGAGCAGAGACAGTTGAATAATACTGCCACTAATATTCTTTTACTCCTAAGTTTTATTTCCCCAAGCAATTAGAGATTGTTAAGATGTAGTTTATGGGGCTGGGTGTGGTGGCATGTGCCTGTAATCCCAGCACACTGGAGGCTGAGGCAAGAGGAGTGCTTCAGGCCAGCTTGAACTACATAGTGAGTTCAAGGCCAGCCTGCAATACATAGTGAGACCTTATTTCAATAAGTATGCTGGGGGGGATTTATGATATTTTTTTGCAGAACATTTGATAAGAATAACTTTCCTTACACTAATTGCATGGTGTACTGAAATATTTTATAAATGGATTCAGTTGGAGACTTGGAAACCTGCTGTAATCCAGTATAGACTGATGATATTGATTCAGTTGATTGTCCCTGTTCTGTTTGTCCTCCTCTTTTATTCAAGAGCCTAGTGATAGATAAGTTTTGTCTTTCCTTGTGGGAAAAAGGTCATTTTTCTGCACATATTTTTCCCCCATTTAATTCTTTGTAAAAGATAACTTAGGTTTTTTTTTTTTGATAATTTAGTTTTAAAAAATAATTTTTTTCTGTGTAACTCAGCAGCACTATGCCTGTTTTGTGCCTAGGTTTGAGTTCTGGGAAGACTTCGAAGAAGACCATGGAAAAGGGAGAGAGAATGGCTACCAGAGTCTTCACAAGGTGCTGGAGCCTTTCCTTCTCCGGAGAGTCAAAAAAGACGTTGAGAAGTCCCTTCCTGCCAAAGTGGAGCAGATCCTCAGGGTAGAGATGTCGGCCCTTCAGAAACAGTATTACAAGTGAGTTTGTTCTTGTCATGAAACCAGAGGGAATTGCCACCACTGCTGTAAAGCCATTAGATAATGCATAAATAATCTTTTTTTTGGGGGGTGAAGCCTCAACACTGAAGTTTGTAACTGGTCAGAAAAAATGAGTTTTATTGTTCTTATGATTGAGTTTTATTGTTCTTTTTTATTTGTATGAGAATTTACACACAATTTTCATTATTAGGTGGTCTAAAGTACCCTTTTAATTCTTAGTGCTAACGCCCCTCTCAGTAAGCAAACATCTGCTTATTTGTGAGTGTGTCTTTTCTGCCTTTCAGTCAGTCATTGCTTAGTCTTCTGCCGTGCTCCCGGCTGGCACTCAGCTCCTGTGAGTATGAAGCTGAGTGGAGCACGTCCCTGCCAGGGCCTTACTGTGTGACAGGAGAGACAGACCAGGGGCAGGAGGTGCTTAACAAGGGCGGCGGTGCAGGGGCCTGTGAAAGTTCAGAAAAAGAAGTGCTCACTGTGCTGCAGGGTGAATATTCGTTCGTTTCTCTCTGGCATTCCAACGGTACAGTTGAAATGCAGGTTATATCATTGGTTTAGGTTTGCAATTTTAAAATCAAGCTGGGCTGGATCACTGATGTGTGCCACTGTATCTAGCCCTCATTTAATTAATTTTTTTTTTTTTATTTTGAAAACATTCACAAATGTACAAGAACAGAATAGTCTGTATGTACTCAGCCATAATCTGCCTTTGACAGTTACTGACTCATGGCCATAATTTGTTTATATATTTTCTTGAATCCCACTTCCCACCAATTGTATTGAAATTTATCCTGTGTACATATCATAGATGTTTTAGTGTATATCTCAAAAGATAAGGACTTTAATTTGCTAATAATAATAATACTATTATCACACCTAAAAAAAATTCTCTACAGTTTTTATTTTGGGTTTTTTTTTTTTTTTTTGTCTTTTAGAGATGAGGTTTCACTATGCAGTTTAGGCTGGCCTTGAACTCACTTTGTAGCCCAGGCTGGCCTCACATGTGCAGCGATCTTTCTGCCTTAGCCTCCCAAGTGCTCCCTATCAGTTTTAATGTGTACTAAGTGTTTACATTTTTTTTGTTGTTGTCATACATACACACACAAATACACATCTAGACACGTGCATGTGCATCCATGACATTTTGTTTGTATTGGGATCTACGTATTTCATACATTATGAGTGATTGGTATCTCACATTATTATTTTTGCAGTATTGAGGATTGAACCCAGGCCTTTGCAGTGAGCTACATCCAAAGCCCCTTTTAAAATAATTTTTTAGTGTACTCCTGTAATCCCAGAACTCAGGAGGCTGAGGCAGGAGGATCACAAAGAGTTGAAGGCCATGCTGGGCTACATAGTGAGTTTTAGGTCAGCCTGGACTATATAGTGAAACCCTGTCTCAAAAAATTTTTTTTATTTTGTTTTTAAATTTTGAGACAGGGTCTTCCTAGGTTGCTTAGGCTGGGCTTGAGCTTGCCATCCTCCTTCCTCAACCTTCCAGAATGTTAGCGTTACAGACATAGGCCACCATGTATTATTTTTGTTGACTTTGTAAGGATTTTGAGCAAAGAGACTGAATTTATGTTCTGTAGATTTCCTTTTTTTATTTTTTATTTTTATACTGGGAATCAAACTCACGATCTCACACTTGCCAGGCAGGTGCTGTGCCGCTGAGCTAAATCCCCAGCCCCTCTGTAGATTTTCTTTATAGCCTGGATTTTCTTGATTCTAACTCCATGGCATCTAATATTTTTTTCTGTTCCTTTTTTTTGTAATACACTCATCGCTTGATTAATCTCATTCATGTGATTATTTTATAGAATCCAAAGATGTATTCTTTCAAGAAAGGATGTTTTTCTACATTTGATCTTAGCCAAAAGGTCAAGAAACAATGAGATTGTTTTTATTTGTAATGTTACCAATTAATTGTGAGTATCACCTATATCCATTGGTGCAGTGTTGGGATACTCATATTTTATCATGCTTTTGTTCATTAAGTTTAATACTAGCCAGGTGTGGTGGTGCACACCTGTAATGCTAGCACTAGGGAGGCTGAGGCAGGATGATCACTGAGACCCCCATCTCAGAAACAAAACCAGTAGAATACATTTATAAAAAGGAATTTCCCATATCAACTGAGGAGTAGGTCATATAGGAAAGGCAAAATAAATACTTGTTTTCTTTTGAATTTTTGCTCTTTTCCAAGTAAAATATCTACTTTCTTCTAACGGTTTTGACCAGTGAGTTTTGTTTCGGTATCATTATGAACTGATTGATGAACTACATTTGTGTTTGGCCTTGTTCATTGTTTGCACACCTGTACCCTCAGCTGCTTGGGTGGCAGGAACAGGCGATTACAAGTTTAAGGCCAGCCTGGGCAATTTAGTGATACTTTTGTCTTAAAATAAAAATGGCTGAGTATATAGCTTGGCACTCTATGGGCTCAGTCCCCATCACTGCAAAACAGAATAGAACAAAACAGTTCTTATGTTTCATTCGCAGACTACCCGTGCTCATGCTGTAAAGGTCCTATTTTAAGCCAGTGGGAGCTTATTTGAGCCTATTCTCAGTCTTTTTGACATAACCTAATACACGTTGAGAATCCCTTGTCTGAGATGTTTGGGACTCGAAGTGTTTCATATTTTGGATTTTCCTAGGTTTTGGAATGTTTATATAATGAAGTAGTTCATAGTTTGTTCACTATCAAGAAAGACAGTGTTCCAGATTTGTCTTGTATTTTATTTTGCTGGGAAGTGGTGTTTACTCAGTGAGACTGCTGGGCATTATGACAAGCATCTTCAGTGTACAGGAGTAGAAAATTTTATTTTTAAACATCAAAATATACCTTGACTTCTTTATGGTTGAACAGTACACTTGTCCCTCTATATCTGTAGGTTTGGCATCTAGGTATTCAATCAGCTGCAAATCAATATTCAATAAAACTTTATCTTTTCTGAACTTATATTGAATTTCACTCTTTGAGTATTACAGTATAGCAAATAGGTATCACTTATACTTTATTAGATAAGTAATCTAGAGATGGCTTAAAGTGTATGGAAGGATATGCATGTCATATGCAAATACTGTGTTTTGTTCAAGGCCTTTGTGTGTGCGTGTGTGCTTGCGCACTGTAGGTCAAACTCGGTGTTGTGTGTGCTAGGTGCTTCTCTGTCTCTGAGTTACTGCACCAGCTACCTAAGGGACTTGAGCATCTGTGGATACCAGCGGACACCTGTGCAAAAAGAGATTTCATTTGCTCGTACAGATTGGGTACCCATGCCAAAAATTCCTTTTTTTTTTTTTTTCAGTCAAAAATTCCACTTCTCAACTATTCCAGTTTAGTTCATTCCACACACTTAACAACAGCATTAGGATAACCGTGCAAGTTTTTTTTTTTTTTTTTTTTGGTTTTTCTCTGGTACCAGGAACCGAACTCACGACCTTGCGCTTGCCAGGCAGGCGCTTTTGCCGCTGAGCTAAATCCCCAGCCCCAACCGTGCAAGTTCTATTCCTGATGCTATAAATAGTAAAAAGCAGTAAAAACAAGAGGGTTTTTGCCTTTTTTCTTTTGATATGTCCCACTAGAAACGAGTGACTTTTGTTTTTTTGGTAACGGGAATCAAACTCAGGACTGCGCTGCATCCTCGGTCTGACGAGTGACAGTTAAAGCACTTGTGATGGTGTTCTTTGTGTGTGCCTTGGCTACCAGTGGAATATGTAGGTTTATTTCATTTTAACTTTTTTAAGGAATTGCTTTAATTTTATACATACTTATATTTATGGAATTCCAAAGATAAAGCTACAAATCCTGGTATGTCCAAAGAAATCTAACTTCCAACTCTATACCCTGCATTATGGTTCTTTGTTCATTATTTATGTTTTATAATTTTTTATATCTAAATTTTATATTTTGTTTTTCCTAAATTTTTAAATATAACGAAGTATATTTTAATTTCTTCTTCCTCAGATAATGACAGTATACTGTATATATGCCTCTACCTTCCTTTTTCACTTGACTCTTAGTAACTTGTAGAGATTATTTCTTGTCAGTTGCATACTGTTTTATTGTGGGTCTGTCATGTTGTTTCTTCAACCATTTCTCTAGTGGTAGAATTTGGATTGCTTCAGATACTTTGCTGTCTTATTATTATTATTTTTGGAGACAGGGTCTCTCTCACTATGTAGTTTAGGCTGGCCTTGAACTCAGTATATAGCCCTGGCTGGCCTTGAACTCACAGTGATCCTCCTGCCTCAGCCTCCTGAATGCTGGGATTACCGGCGTACACCAACACACTTGGCCTTTGCTTTTATAAATAGCTGTTGTGGTGAAAATATTGACATAGATTCTGGACAGTGTAATTGCTAGGAGAAATAAAAAAGTACCTTTAATATTTTGGAGTTTATGCTTAAGGATAATTCATGAATAAGCCTGAACATATGTATTCTTTTCACATTTTATTACATATATGTTGATACACTTTTACAAAAGTTATCATGGATATATAGCTTCTATTCTTATCTGGTCTATTTTAATTTATTTAACCAGTGTCTTAATGTTAGATGGCTTAGTTATAATTTTATATTGTAAGAGTGTTTCAGTGATAACTTTGGGTTCTAGATGTGTACACACATGAGTATATCCAGGCATGTATGAGGTGGGATCTGAAAAACACTGAGTGCTTAATTAAAAAAAAATGAGTAAAGACACACTGCTATTAGCCTTCCTCAGCACACTCTCCGTTGCTTCAAACACTTACCTTGTTATTCTTGTTACTTTCTGAAGCAGTTTTGGAAGTCCTGTTTGTGAGTGTCTTCATTGTGCTGTCACGGCTTTGGCAAAGTCCAGAACTGATAGAAAACGTTTCCCTTTATGGTTGTTTTGACTTCGGGGAGGAGCCAAAGGGGCACGGTGCCAGATCTGGTGAATAAGGCGGATGGGGATGTACTGTAATGTTTTCACATGGCAGAGTTTTTGTTGGGCGATACTAAGCAACCGCACTTACCGTATATTTGATTACATCTTGTAAGGACACCCACAAAAGAGGACTTTTAGAACTGCTTCAGACAGTAGCAAGAAAGATGAGATAAGTGTGATCAAATCGAGTGGGAGTATTTTGAGATAGATTAATGGGAATGTGTTTTTCATTGTAATAAGTTTTAAAAATTTAAACACCTTATATTTTTATTACTCCTTGCCTAAATCTATGTGTGTGTATATATATACTGTGTGTATATATATTTATATACATATGTGTGTTTGTATACATATATGGGATACTGTGTGTATATATATTTATATACATATGTGTGTTTGTATACATATATGGGAGGAAGGAGGAAGGGAGAATTGTTTGTATTTAAGATTTCTCTGTTCACGCTGGGCATGGTGGTGCACACCTGTAATCCCAGCACTCAGGAGGTTAAGGCAGGAAAGTCACCGCAAGTCCAAGGCCAGCCTGGGCTACATAATGAGTTCAAGGCCAGCCTGAGCTACATAGTGAGACCCTGTCTCAAAAAAAAAAAAAAATCCCTATGTCCAGTGCATTTTAGTCCTATTTAGCGATGTGAGAGATTGTGGTTAGGTGACAGGAGATGCCTTTTAAATTTTTTTAGGTCTTATTTGTTTAGTAATACTATATTTTCTTATCTTCTAGTACAGGTTACTGTGTCTTTGGATCTAACATTGTCACTATCATTTTTGTTTGTAGATGGATTCTGACCAGGAATTACAAGGCTCTTGCCAAAGGAACAAGAGGGAGCACATCTGGTTTCCTTAATATTGTGATGGAACTAAAAAAATGTTGCAACCACTGCTATCTGATTAAACCTCCTGAAGAAAATGAAAGGGAAAATGGACAGGAGATTCTCCTGGTGTGTAATGCTTCTTGTTCTTTTTTTTTTGTTTTGTTTTGTTTTCCGGTACTGGGAGTTGAACTCATGATCTCGTGCTTGCCAGGCAGGCACTGTGCCGCTGAGCTAAATCCCCAGCCCCTCTGTCCCCAACCCCCCACCACCCCCAGGACTGGGAATCGAACTCACGACCTCACGCTTGCCAGACAGGCTCTGTGCCACTGAACTAAATCCCCAGCCCCATCTTGTTCCTAATTATGTACTTGAAAATAGTTTTGCTTCTGTAAATGGTGTCATCAAAATGCTGATTTACCTCCTTAATGACCTTTCAAGGTACAGCAGAAGAAACTTTAAAAACAGAGTACAAAAGTTAAGCTAGAAAAAAAATCTAGGAAGTACAGTGTCATAGATACTAATTGAACGAGCATTTCAGCAAGTATGTGTTTGAACATAATGATTAGAATGTCTTTTAAATCTTTAGTCCCTGATCAGGAGCAGTGGGAAGCTGATCCTATTAGATAAACTATTGACAAGACTTCGTGAAAGGGGGAACAGAGTCCTTATCTTCTCTCAGATGGTGAGAATGCTGGACATCCTGGCCGAGTACCTGACTATTAAGCACTACCCTTTCCAGGTAAGGTGGTTCAGTGTCCAGGCTCACACAGTGTCTCCCTCTCTGTCTCTGTCTCTCTTGTTCTGTCTCTGTGTCTGTCTGTCTGTCTCTCATCTCTCTTGAATTGTTACGTAGAAAAAAATAGTTTTTCTTGTTTGTAAAACATTGAGATAAAAGTAGCATGAGAGTCTCAGTGTTTTACTTCTATGTCTTTAGGCTGCTCTGTAATGAAAAAGCTCATGTCAAGATCATTCTTTTTTTAGGTCAGGGCTAAAGGGATTAAAGAAAGTAAAATTGGGGGCCGGTGATATAGCTCAGCGGCACAGCGCTTGCTTGGCAAGTGTGAAGTTGTGAGTTCAATTCCCAGTACCAAAAAAAACAAAAACAAAAAACAAAAAAAAGAAAGTAAATTTAGGTGTAAGAAAAGATGGTTCTTACATTTTTGAGTCCCTGCTAAAAGTAGAGTGGAACAAAGTGTGAACCTGATTCCAGAAGCCCAAATCATAGAAAGTAAAAGAGAGATGGCAGGTTATACATTTATCACAAAAGAGGCTGACCTTGGTGTGAGACTGGGAACGTAGCAGGACAGGGTGCTTGAACCCTTGCTGGATTTGAGAGCAGTTGATGATGGCCTCCTTCTGTGCAGAATGTCTGTTGATTTTTTTTGTTTGTTACTATTTCTTTGGGACAGGGTCTCACTATATATTGCAGGCTGGCCTTGAATTCAGCTGTCTAACCCAGGCTGGCCTCAGACTCATGTCAGTCCTCCTGCCTCAGCCTCCAGAGTGCTGGGATTACAGGCATGTGCCACCGAGCCCAACTGTGTTGATTTTCATCCTCACTCTATTGTCTTCTTCAGTAGACTATTCCTGGGTGTCTATGAGAAGTTTGTCTCTGGTTTGTTTATAAACATGCAGACACATGTACTATTTACTGACTCTTGACTTTTTAATGGTACTGGGAAGTGAACCTAGGGCCTTCACTTTGAGCTATGTCCTCGGGCCTTTTCTTCTTTTGAGACAGGATTTTAGTAAGTCACTAATTTGTCTAGGCTGGATCAAACTTAAGATCCTTCTTCCCCAGCCTCTCATAGTGCTGCGATTAAAGGCATGTGCTACCTTGCCTCTCGTGGCATAATTTACATTGCTTTAGTTATTAAGGTTTATTTTAAGAAACGAAGAACTTTTCAAATGGTTGAACTATTCTGCCAACTCCTATAATCACACAGGTATTGAAGAAACTCAGTGATTATCTCCTAGGAGGCCCAGCTATAAGACTAATAGTTTGTCTCTCGTGATATCCTGAAAGCAGTATAACATTTCTAATACCTTTTGTGGCCTTTAGCAGCCATCTAAAATGTAGTTTAGTGCTCACTGTGGCTGTTATAAAAAAACAGCACAGCACAAAAAACATGATTATCTCTCAGTGCATCTGATCCCTGAGAGCTTTCATTTCTGGGTAATCGTACAATGTCTGGTAAATCGGGAATGGATTGCTCTCTCTGGGGAATAACTAAGCTAGGGACTTTTAGGTAATTGGCTTAGTGTCTTATATTTGTGGGAATATTTAAAGTAGGGCATTTAAGTTTTCTGATTTTATGTAGGTCATGAATTTGCCATTTCAAAGTATCTTTAGTTCAAGGCTAGCATTGTAGTCAGTTCGCATGGGAGCCGACCTGGGTTTAGGGGGTTGTGTGTCTGGTAGCAGAGCCCTGGGGAGATGTAAGTTTGCCTACAGTCAATTGGGTACCTCCTGGGTCAGTTTTGCTTGGTGTGAAATGAATTGTTTTCATCTCAAATCCTGGTTGTAGGAAGAAAAAATGGTATGAATAGTGAGGAATGCTTTATGTACGTCGTACGGGAATAATTCTTCAGTAGTTGTTTGTATCACATGGTTTCACTGTGGCGACGCAGTTTTGTACTCCAAACTGACACATGCTCTGAGAAAATAAATGTATGTACTGGAGAATCCCAGATGCTCTCCTGAATTGATGATGTGGTTTGGTTTTGGAACACTCCACTCTCACTTGAGAGCAGTTTTTGGAAAGCTGGTATAATGTTTTAAAACTTCAGTGTTTCAGCAAAATATTTTTTAGACAAATTTATGTAAATTTTTTGGTTTATGTGGAATTTAATGGTGATATTTTTACTCCACTACCTAAGAAGCATCATTTTTCTACAGGAGTTGGTTACAAGGTGACCAGTGGTACTATTTTGTAATCGCTCCAGTACCTGCAAATATAGAAGTAAACCAAATCTCTGAGCACAGTCCAGGTTTTCATCTTTTTCCTTGTAGGCCTGGACAGCCGTTCCGATCCTCAGATTATCTAGACAGAGCTCTGGATCAGAAGCCTGTGACCTTGAGTGTGTAACTGAAGCCTCAGGTCACATAGGCTGTCATGCTTACGCACAGCCCCTTTGTGGCACTTGGCCAGTGTGTTCTGGTTATTTTTACTTAGAGGGTGTTTGGGTGATAAAGGTTGCAACTCCAGTATTCTATTCTGAGTGTAGCTGATCTTCCTACATTATGATTTTCTTGTTTATTTTTCCAGCGTTTAGATGGCTCCATCAAGGGAGAAATCCGAAAACAGGCACTGGATCACTTCAATGCAGATGGGTCTGAGGTACACCATGCATGGGTTTGTTATTTGGACTTCTTGGGTTCTGTATCAAGGGGAAAGTCTTTCCAACTTAGTTTACTGTGTTTCAGAAACATATCATAGTATATTTCTCCTCTCCTAAAAAAAGAGTGAGAAATCTATACTATAAAAAAAAACCCTATTTTGTCATTACTCCTTAAAAGGACTTGCATGTTTAGCTCGCCTAGTCTAACTTAGTGACAGTTCAAGATAAATTTATGGCCTTGAATGAAGAGGGCTGGCTAGTAGGATTAATTTCTACATGTAGATCAGAAATTCCTGATCTGTACTTTTTGGTGGCTATAGCTTGAACAATATGTCTCAAATTTGTGGGATTTCTGGTATTACTATTAAATTACTAAATGTTCCCACTTGTATTTGGCAATTAAAGTATTTTGTTTCGGGTGTGTATATCTAAGAGCTACCTGTAGTGAAACCGATTACATTCTAGTTAGTGCATACGAAGTTTTTAGATGACATAGGTCATGGGAGAAGTAGGGGAGAAAAGCCTGAGAGTAATTAAAGCTGTAGTAATTTCTACAGGTAAAGGAAGCAACGGAAAGAGCCTAGAGGTAGAACAAGAAGTGTTTTAAAGAGGTTACTAAATTATGAAGCTTGGGTTCCTCTTTTTCTTCTTTTTTTTAAAAAAAACAATAGATTTAGGGTTCTTTCTGAAAACTTTAAAAATTCCTTTTTTTGAGGCCGGGCTTCACTGTGTAGTTCAGGCTGGCCTTGAATTCACTCTGTAGTTGGCTCAGGTTCGCAGCAGTCCTCCTGCTTCAGCCTTCCCTGTGCTGAGATTACACGCGTGCACCACCAACACCCTGCTAGAAATTCCTTATGTCCCCTCCTTTATTGCAGAATGATATCTTTCTCCCTCTAGTTTAGCAGATAGTTCCTGTTAGACTAGTAGTTTGGCTACTTTTGAAGCCTAAAATTTTAGTTCTTTTGAGGTGCTTTGGGCACTAACCTGTTTAGGACCTATGCTCTGACTCATTCGTTAGTGAGGAATTGAATTTCTAAAACCATTGGTCATCATCCAGGTCTCACCCTTCTTCCCTCCTCCCTGTTACCTCAACTCAAAATTATAGTTTCTAAAACTTCATAATATTGCTGTGGGGATTAAATTTGGTAGTAAAGCATTGATCATACTGCCTGGCCCATAGTGAGCCCTCAAAAAATGTCAGCTGTGTTTTAGTATGTAGTCTTGTTGAAATTGATTTTGTGTTCCCTACTCTTAAAATATAGTATGGATTGAATGTTGCTTGTTGCCCTTCCTTAAGGAAAAAAAAAAAAAAAAAGCTAGTTTTTTTTGCCTAGTTCTCTATTAGTCTCCCTCTCTTATTGGTATACACATAAAGTAGAGGCTGTCTTTGGGAAGAGGGTTTGTGCAGTTTTTCTTCTCAGTGCTCTTCATTATCTTTTGAAGTTGCAAATGAGCATACAATAATTGTAATAATATTTAACATTTAATTTTAAAAAGACTAGAGAACCATTGTTTCCTTATTTATCTAATTAGGGTCATGCTGCATATAGTTTTGTCATCTTTTATTCAAAATTATACCTTGAACATTTTTCCCATGTCATTAAAGAATTGCAAAATTTTACTTTTTAATATTTCTTTATGTGTGCACCATTATTTAGTCATTTTTTGTTAGAAATATTTTCATAATTTTTTAACCTTTGTCAGGTTTTTTTGGTTTTTTTGGGGGGGGGGGCGTTTTTGAGACAGGGTCTTATTTTTTTTTTTTGGTTTTTCTCCGGTACCGGGAACTGAACTCATGA
>NW_004955416.1:21154526-21236443 GCF_000276665.1 Chinchilla lanigera
TAGCCAAGGCTGGACTCGAACTTACAACGATCCTCCTGCCTCAGCCTCCCAAGTGCTGGGATTACAGGCATGTGCCACCATGCCCGGCACCTTTGTCGGTTTGATTATAGCTGACACATTGTAATTTTTATAATCTTTGACAAAGCGACATTATAAATTTTTTATATGACTATTCAGGCACTAGATTTTATTTAAATTTTTACATGTCACGTTCTGAACTGTCATTTGTTTATCTTTTGGTTTCTCTTCAGGGAACTTTCCCTGGAGAGCCTCTGGCTATGCCTAGTCATACCTGCTGATTATTTTTTATTGAAACTGTTTAAAGTTTCTTTCAAGACAACTTGATCCTTTTCTCTTCTGTGGCCTAATGCTGTTGAGTGTGTGGGTTGACTGGAACACAGACAGCTTTCCATTGGGTGCAATGTTAATTACACCCATTTTTCAGGTTGTAACCACGAATTACCAGTTGTTGAGTGCTGCTTTTGATACACATGATCAAGTTCCCTGAAAATGGAAGTATTTTTGGTTTTCTCCCTTGGCTTACACAGTTCAGTCTTTCCCTCTGCGCACATATTTTTTGAGTGTTCAGGGGTGGCAGGTAGTCCATGGGTGCCCATCTTTATTATCATTGGTCTGGAAACTAGAATGTCAGTGTCCAGGTCTTTCCTACCCTCTGCTTTTCATGCAGACCCACTGAGGGTTTCTTTTTGCATGTTTTGTGGAGATTGAAGATCCTGTACTCCTCAGCATTTCCAGTATCTGATCTGTTTATTGCAGTGTTTCTATGTTCCTTACCAGACTAACACATGGATGAACGTTTCTTAACACTAACTGCCTAATACGGCTCAATTTACCTTTCCTCTGAAAATGTGTATCTGAGTAGCTTGTTGGAACAATTCCCAGTAATTAAATTTGTCTGGCTTTTTGGTTTACTTTTTATGTACTATTTTTTAGCGAGGAGATACTTCCTGTTGTCACTTCTGCTGTCTTATCAGATACTACTTTGCTCCTTTTGTTCACTGCACTGACTTTTCTCTTAATCAAATGAAAATTCCCTCTGCCATCAAGTCCCTGACCTATAGCCTTCGTGAAGTTTGTCCATCATATCTCACTTTTCTTCACACCTGCAGGGGTTTCCAGGTGTAAGGGCTTATTGGACTGTGAAACTGTTTCTGAGAAGGCCACTGCATAAAGTAGTATATTGCATTGTGTACAGGACTTCTGTTTCCTGCTTTCGACAAGGGCTGGTGGCCTGGGAATCAATTTGGCGTCAGCGGACACAGTTGTCATCTTTGACTCTGACTGGAACCCCCAGAACGACTTGCAGGCACAAGCCCGGGCCCATAGAATTGGTCAAAAGAAGCAGGTTAGTGGGAAGAGGCTTCTGAATATGACTTTGGATTTAGAATGAGAGGTTGATTCAGCCCTTCCAGAATGTTTGTGAAACGCTTCTCCATGCCTCCCTGCACGGTTTTACTTCCATTTCCCCCAAGTGTTGATTTCTATTTATTGACCAGTACAGAAAAGGGAAAATGTCTTTGGACCAAAGGTGAATCTGCTAAAGACTTAAGAAAGACCTATGCTGGATAGCCTTATAACTGAACCTTTTCTTTCTCTTAATACAGAGTAGTTGCTAAATATTCTATCATCAGTTAAAATGATGTGTTCTGATACATGATAGCAAATTGGCACACAGGTACATTGGAAAACCATGTGCTTGCTTTTTTTGTGTACGAGTCTCCAGTGTCTGCTGTAGTACTGGCTAAGCGGTAATGATCATATATGGCCAGTGGTTCAGTTTTTGTAAAACTTTCTTGTAGTAAAACTGATTATTCTTTAGCAAGACTTTGGTCATCAGAGCAGACAGTAATGGCAGATCTTCAGAAACTGTTTTATTTATAGATGTAACCTGCTGTAAATACTAATAGTACTGCATTGACCTAAGTTGCTTACTTGGATGGATGGCTCATTTATAGCAACAGAGAGCTAATCTTTTTCTTGTACACTCTTAGTTTTTGACAGAGGTAATTTTTCTTTTTTTTGATCAATCATAAGCATAGCATTTCATTTTCCTGTAGGTAAATATTTATCGCTTGGTTACAAAAGGGACTGTGGAAGAGGAGATCATAGAGCGAGCCAAAAAGAAGATGGTATTGGACCATCTGGTGATTCAGCGCATGGATACCACTGGCCGGACAGTCCTGGAAAACAATTCTGGAAGGTCCAAGTAAGTGCCAGAAAGTTTGGGGAGGTAGGCAGAAGCAAACTGATTTTATATGAATATGTGCTGTAATGCTAACAGGATTTTCTACCACAGACAGTATTTATAGTCTGTCCATTACTTGAAAAAGGCCAGACCATACTCCAAAAAGGATAGCATTTTCATTGTCTTCTGTTTTCCCTGTTCTTTTTCCCACTAGTACTCTCTGTGTATGTGTGTGTGCGTGCCCATGTGTGTGTGCGCGTGCGTGTGCATGTCCCACTTTTGGCTCCTTGTGTGACCTACCACGCAGTGGTAGCAGTGGGACTGTGTTGCCATTGACTTTGCAGCAGTGATGCCACCAGACTGAATTGGCAGGCTGGATTTTACTGCTAGTAGAAGTACTTGTGTGGAGATGGTTGTACTTTTCCTCTTGATAATAGAGGGGTATAGAAAGAAAGGGGTTATAAAAGAAGACCAGTTTCTGTTCTGATCAGATTATTGACAGCCACAGCCACTTTTAAAGTGAAGTGAAATTAGTCTCTTTTTTTTTGGTCTTTTTGAGACAGGGTCTCACTATGCAGTTCAGGCTGGCCTTGAACTCACTTTGTAGCCCAGGTTGGCCTTGAACTCACAACAATCCTCCTGCCTCAGCCTCCTTAGTGCTGGGATTAAAGGCATGCACCACTGTCCACGGCAGTCCTTCTTAACTGGCATGTATTCAGATTATTTTCTATTCAAGAGGAATGTAAGTGAGAAAAGCTTACCTCCTTTTCTTTTTGACCAGAGATGAGAGGGTTGAAACTCGAGGGCAGTGATAATTTTCTGAGTCAGAGGACTTAGGGAGCTCTGTTCTGTTATGTTGCTAAACTTGTTTCTTGCTTAACTATGTAATAGGTGAGCTGGCAGGACAGTTACTGAATTTCTCAACTTCTGCTAGGTTAGCTTTACCACCACCAACTCATCCTGTAAATAAAGAACAGGACAGTAGAGGGATCACTTTTCTTGAGGCAGAATTTGTCTTTCCACCAGTTGACTTCTTTATGAAGGACAGGTGTTCTTTACAGCTTATTTGAGAATCCTAAGAGATTACAGCTATATTTTACTTTTACAGTTCAAATCCTTTTAATAAAGAAGAGCTGACAGCTATTTTGAAATTTGGAGCAGAGGATCTCTTCAAAGAGCTTGAAGGGGAGGAATCAGAGCCTCAGGTAATTAAAAATGAGGGGAAATATTTTTTGTGAAGTGTCATCTATGAGAAAAAAACTTTTTTTGTTTTTTTGGTTTTTTTCTGGTACCGGAAATTGAACTCACAACCTTACACTTGCCAGGCAGGCTCTGTACCGCTGAGCTAAATCCCCAGCCCTGAGAGAGAAACTTTTTTGAGACAGAGTCTCACTGTGTAGTTCAGACTGGCCTGGAACTCATTTTGTAGCTCAGCCTGGCCTCACTTGCAGCCATTCTCCTGCCTCAGCCTCCTAAATGCTGGGATTATAGGCATGTGCCACCATGCCCAGCTATGAGCATAAATTTTGGGGGAAGGTCTGTTTGAGTCCCTTATAAGGAAAGAGTGAATATCTGCAGTAGCATAGTTGTTTTTCTTCCAAAACTCAAAGCTTTTACTAAATTGAAATGGAAAGAATGAATAAAGCATTTAAAAATTCTTTCTTTATTTTTCTACTTAGTTTTGTTTCTTATAATTTCTCAAGTTTCACCTTATCATTTGGATAAAGGGTAGTTTGAAACATTAGATGTGAAAGACAGAGTAGAGAGTAGAACAATGTAGAGAAAGTCAGAAAGTTGGCTTACTTGTATCTAACATTTTCAGTAAATATTGAAGGTAGTTGCCTTTATATCTCTGTTGCCTTTCTTTCTTTTAGGAAATGGATATAGATGAAATTTTGCGCTTGGCTGAAACCAGAGAGAATGAAGTATCCACAAGTGCCACTGATGAGCTTCTGTCACAGTTTAAGGTATGAAGACCTTTGTGGAGAGTTGTCAGTCCTGATTCATTATTAATCACTCTTACCTGCAAGTCCTTCCTTTGTGCTGGACTCCGTTTTCCCTTTCACCTGAACTGACCCACATCCTCAGTGTGAATGTAGTCTGCAGTCCCTCCCAGGAAGGTAACCATTGAATTTGCTATCCTGCCCCAGAGTCAGGGTGGAGAGGAAAAGAGGTCGATGGAGAGGGCTGAAAGTATGTTGTTAGAAGGACAGGTGGAGAATCAGAAGTGTAGAGGAGTGTGCAGCACGTTTATCAGACACAAAAAGGTGTCCAGGTTGTGAGAACCATAGGTAACAGTTGGGAGACTTGACTTGGTGAAGTTTTTTTCTTTAGTTTGTTTTTGTAAAAGGAAATAAAGGATGGTCAGTATTGACTGATAAAATGAAATGAGATCAGGGCTAAATTTAGGAACCGGTGCTTTTGAGTACATGTATTATTAAAAAGCTTAGGGAAGGTAATTTAATGGCGATAAGGGATCAAGCAGGGCCAGATTTTAGGAAGATGTTAGCATGTCTCTAGGTTGACCAGACGACTTTGGGAATAGGGAAATATTGAAGGTTCTAAGGAAAGAAAATTTGATGGTACACTGTCCTGGGGGAAGAGTGGAAGGGTACAGCAAAGCAGGGAGGGAAGACTTGGCTTTGGAAAAAGGAAGCAGTCACTTTAGGAAAGAGAAGAGAAGATGTGGGAATTCAGTTTGTGATGTTAATTATCAGTAAAGTAGTGGAAAAGATTTGGGGCAGCCATAGGTGGGGCTGAGAGTTGTGGGGGGAACTTGATAGGGAGTCACCTGAGCCAGATGAACTGCTTTTCTGTGGAGCCAGTCAGCAAGATCATATAACTTTGTCCAGCAATACTTGAGATCAGAGAAATTGGATCAGTTGGTGATCTGATCCTTAGGAGGGAGATTAGCTTGGGAGTGAGGGGAAAGTCAAAACGGCAAGGGTTTCCAGGGTTCAACTTGATTCCATGTAGGTTAGGAGGAGCAGGAGAGACCTGAAGGTTACTGTGATGGTCAAGTGCAGCAGGCCCATTAGGTTCAAGGGAGACCATAATGTTTTTGGAAGGAAGGAAGCAGTGTTGTGTGCTCTGCTCCTTTGGCCACAGGCTGAAGTTGTCTTGTTGGAAGAACAAGGAGGAAGTAGAGGCGAGGGTCAAAGAGCTCAAGGAGTAGAGTTTAGGTGTGTAGAGGTAGAACGGGACAGAGGTGGATTATTGGTATTTGGGTGCCAAAGCAAAGTGCTGTAGATTGAGTGCTTTATATCAACAACAGACATTTATATTTCATACTTCAGAAAACTTCTGAGATCAGGGTGCCAATATGATCGGGTTCTGGTGAAGGCTGTTTTCTGAGTCACAGATTGCTGTGAATATGAAAAAATTAATTCTATACAAACTGAGTTTATGGTTTCTCAAAGTCAAAGAATAAAGTTGTGGGCCTAAAGGTGCAAGTTAGGACAGTATTTATTGGAATTAATAATAATAACTGCTAGATTTCTAGGAAGTGTCCCAAGTAGGTGACCACATGGCCAGAGCTACTTATGGGTAAGTTGAACATAGGAGGTGCTCAGTTTTTTAGTGGCCACCTATCACAGTTGGTTCTGTAGATTTGAAATGACTAAGTAAAGAACTCAGGCTTCTAACCCAGTTACTCGGTAGGTGGGATTTAAAGGAAACTAGCCTAGGGATATATAGCTCAGCTGCACGGAGCATGCCTGTCAAGCACGAGGTCTTGGGTTCGATTCTCAGTACAAAAAAAAAAAAAAAAGGAAACTAGAATTTTAAAGAAAAACTTGTTATTTTGCATTTTAAGTTCCTTTAAATTCAGGAACTTAATAGGGAGGCATTGTGTTCCATGCTGCCTGAGGAAGTTCATTCTTGGTCAAAAGTCAGAGTTCTTACTTAAATTCTCATCAGTGTGGTTGATCACCCAGCTCTGTGTCAGGTCCTTTCCCTGGCTAGCTGCTAACTAAATAAACTTTTTTACAGTTATATCCTCGGCAGATAGTCTGTTCTCCAGAGTCTGGCCCTTAACTACAATACTGCGTTTGGAAAATTCCCAAGTGAATGTAACATCACATATGCATATTTATATCATTTTATTATTTTCTGTTTTATTCATCTTATTATTTTCATATAAATATCATATTTAAAGTAATTACAAACAGTGCTTGATTTGAGAGAATGATCAGGTGATTTTTGAAACTGTCAGAAATTGTACTTTATTTTGTCTTAAAATTTAAAAAAAATCTGATTGTAAAAATCATGATGTATACTTGTTAGAAGTTAAAGAGTTAATTCTCCCCAAAAGTCAGAAAGTTCTGACTTGATTGTACTGCTCCAAATTGCTTAAGGAATGGAACTACCAGAAGCTTTTTTGTCTTTCTTTGTGGTCTTCAAGGCTAGGAGGGAAAGAATGGAAGAAGGTACAGCTCTGCTTACCAGTGCCTTAGGCTGTCCAGAGCGGGTCAGTCTTTCTCTGTAGCCGCAGTCTGGTTCTGTGAAATGTGTACATTTAGATGGCATTTTTTTCAGGGCTACATACTGTTTTAGTTCAAATCTGTATCAGGTATTAGACAATATTTAATACTAAATAAATGTAATATTCTTACAGAGTTTTTTGGTGGTTTTTTTTGAGACAACGTCTCACTATGTAATTTAGACTGGCCTTGAATTTGCTTATATCGCCCAGGGTGGCCTCAAATTCACAGTGATCTTCCTGCTTAATGCTGGATATAGGCGTGCTGCACCATGCCTGACTATTCTTGTAGGTTTGTTCAACGTTGTTCATTTTATGTTGTCATTTTCAGTCCTAAGACCAAAGTTCACTTTTGAACATATGCAGTCATTGCATATACTTAATGTTTATATGTTTGACAGAGATGAGTATGGTGATTGGTTGGCTAGATGAATTGACCTCTAATCAGTAGCAATATATAGAAATGTAAGTTCATCGTGGATTATTAAGTACTCATCATTTTACAATTTAAATAAATTATACAATTACTGTTACATTTACTAGAAGTATATATGACTTAAACATTTTTCAGAGAAACTAAGGAACAGTTTATATCCTTGTGATATACTGTGCACCCAAGGGATAGATTTGAGGTCCTTGTGTAGGGTGAGCAAAGAAGTGTACATTCACTGGTAAAAGAAGGTAATCTCCGTAGCAGTAAGGTGTGCTTGGATTCCTGCCCCAGAAGCACAGAGGTAGCACGAACAGGAAAAGTGGTGCTGGGTTGGGGAATAGGAAGAAAGAAGGTAAATCAGGCTTTTCGATTTTAAAAGATGTGCACCCTGCCCTGGGTACCTCTCACTGCAGCTGTCTGGATAACATTGTCAGAAATGATTGACAGGGTGCTCAGTCATCTTAGGGTCCCGGACTCTCCCAGACTTTACTCTTTTTTAATCACATATATGATATGTGATCCCTGTATATGAACCTTTGTTGAAGTTTGGATGGGGCCAAGGTTACTAAAGGTCAGGCCACAGGGTTCTAATGGGATCTAACAGGCACATAGTCTGGTTTGGAGCTTTAGAGATTTTCTGGGTCCTTGTTATTCTTACTTCACTTCTCTTAGGACAGTGGTGGCAAGCCTTTTAAAGACCAAGTGTCCCAACTGCAGCCCAAACCTACTTACTTATCGAAAGTGCTAACACTGCAATTAAACCTGAATGCTGAAGTTTTAGTTTAGAAAAACAGCTCATACTTTAACATCTTTTGTCTTAAAAGAAAAACACAATAAACACAATGACAGAGACTTCAATGAAACAAACAGCCTTTCATGGAAAGGTTAAGTCTGCATTTGGCGTGCTTTTGCACCGTCACTGTGCTCTTCGCTGCTGTGTGCTGGTAGCTCATCAAGCCTTGGCTCATACTGTGTTAGTTTGAGAGCAACACACAGTGCTCACGTCAGATTTGATGTAATTCACAGCTAAAGACAGCTGCTCAAAAGCATAAGATGATCCAAACAAAGTAAGAAAAGCAATCCCAAGTGCTTGCATTGACTTAAAGTTATTTGGCAGAGAATGCCACTTTAAGGATTTCATTTTCACACCTACCAACTGTGCTGTCCTTGTCGTCCAGTCACTCTTATCTCAACTGTTTCCAGATAGAGCTTTCTTGAAATTTCAATAGCTCCGTTTCCAGATTTCTAAAGTCTACTCAGTATGAGCAGGAAAGATCAAGTTCTTCAAATTTGGCTTTATCTAGACAAGTAAGAAAATACAGGGTTGGGGCTGGGGATTTAGCTCAGCGGCAAAGCGCCTGCCTGGCAAGCGCAAGGTCCTGAGTTCGGTTCCCGGTACTAGAGAAAAACCAAAAAAAAAAAAAAAAAAAATACAGGGTTGTCTCCATCTTACAGAACTGTAAAAATCTGTTTCTAAAATTCTCTTTTGCAGTGCTGCAGTGTTAGAAAATTCCCTGTAGATTTTCTAATGACCTGTAGGATTGTCTGCAAGTATTATAGAATTTTTACAACGCAATTTTAGATTTTAGAAATATTTCAGCTGCCCAGTTTCAAGGTCTCATATGCTGACAAAGAGGGCTCTGCATGCCATAGATTCACCGCCACTGTCCTTGGACAGTGGAAGGAGGATTGGCTCTGGGGTGTTGCCTGAATTCAACTAGGTAGAAGGGGAGTGATCTTCTAGCCCAAGTTATATTACCTGTACTACTTCTGTTTGTTTGTCTTCTTTTCAGTACAATTTCTGGTGAGCTTATGGGTTGAACAAATTGATTTAGGAAGGGGCTGGGGATTTAGCTCAGCAGCACAGCACTTGCCTGGCAAGCGCGAGGTCGTAAGTTCGATTGCTGGTACCGGGAAAAAAAAAATATGTTTGGGGCTGGGGATTTAGCTCAGTGGCACAGCACCTGTCTGTCAAGTGCAAGGTCGTGAGTTCGATTCCTGGTACTGGAAAGACAAACAAACAAAAAAAGCCAAGTTGATTTAGGGGGACATGAGAAAGGATAATAGAAAAATTCATTATGTCATATAGTATCACCAGATTCCTATGACATTGTCTCACGTAGGTTAAAAACACTGGTTAAGTTGATGTTTTGTCAGAAGGTATTTGGAAGTAGAGAAATGTCAGACAGCATCTTGTCTGTTTGTTTTTAGGTTGCCAACTTTGCAACAATGGAAGATGAAGAAGAGCTAGAAGAACGTCCTCACAAGGATTGGGATGAGATTATTCCAGAGGAGCAAAGGAAAAAAGTAGAGGAGGAGGAGCGGCAGAAGGAGCTAGAAGAAATTTATATGTTGCCTCGAATTCGTAGTTCCACTAAAAAGGTGAGGAGGAAGTGAGGTGGAAGTCATGGACGTCCAGTACTGTGAAGTCTGCCCTTGGTGCAGGTGACTGCAGGCAGAGGCCTTGCACTGTTGCCCTGACTCAGAGGCCCGCAGATAGAGTTAGGGTGCAGGAAATCAGAAAGGAAAGGGAGAGGTGCACAGAATGTACAAGCACACCTATAAGATGATGGACTTTGTAACCCAGCTTCTTATGAAATGGCTGAAGGGGATCTGAGTTCAATAGAAGTTCAGATTTTGCCTTTGAGATTAGGACTGGTGATCTTAAAGGTTTGGTTCTAATTGCCACTGCCTTCAGCTTCAGAGCTTTTAAAGTGTTCATAGCACTTGCTATAGATACTTATGTAACTAAATACGTTACCTAATTCAAAACAAGGAACATAAATAGGCTTTACACCTTACAAAAATACCTTCATAGGCACCATCTAATTTGACTTTTGAAACATTGAAGTAGATAAGTTTTGTTACCCATTTTTGTTGGGGAGGGTGGACTTAGATTTGTCTATCAGCACAGTAAGTCAGTATTAGCTACCATTTATTGAGTACTTCCTATGTACCAGGCATAGTTCCAAGCATATTTGTACTTACTGACTCATTTAAATCTCAGGAAAACCCTGAGTTATATGGACTGTTGTACTGTTACAAAGAAAAAAACAAAGACACAAAAAAGTAGGTACTTGTCCAAGGAAGTAAAAATGAACTTGGTTTATGTTGGATATTCTATACATTAGATAGTATAAAAATACCCAGATATTTAACCCACTTTATTTATTATTATGGTACAGTGTCTTGGAAAGCGTGACTGTCCCAAGCAAGTTTTTCCCTCATTATACGACATCTTACTTGTTAAAAGGAAAATTGACTTTTTAAAAAATTCTGAGTACGAGGGAACTAGAAAGTTGGGCAGGTTGTAGTCCTTTTATTTCTTGGAGCTGACACTTACTTAAGTGTCACTTTTATTTTTCAGGCTCAGACAAATGACAGTGATTCTGACACTGAGTCTAAAAGGCAAGCCCAGAGATCCTCTGCTTCTGAGAGTGAGACAGAAGACTCGGATGATGACAAGAAGCCAAAGCGCAGGGGGCGTCCCAGGAGTGTGCGCAAAGACCTAGTGGAGGGCTTCACGGATGCGGAGATCCGCAGGTCGGTGCAGGCTCTGCTGCTGTTTGAGCTTGCTTGGAAGGGCGTGCTGGAAAGCCTGATGAGGTTCCTGGCGTTTGTGTTGGGGTGGGCAGCAGTTTAATACCTAAGAAAAAGGTAGAGAAGATGAGTCATATTCCCAGTCTTCAGGGTGATTACTTCTGTGGAGTTTTTCTCAGTTGAGATTTTTCTGCTTCCTTGCTCATATTGTTTTGTTTTCCTCTTATTCTTTGGTTATTAGAACGTTGTCATGAAGTTCAACTAGGGGTAAGGAATTCACACAGACACACAGACACACACGAAGGAAGAGGGATCTGCACATGTAACAAGTAACATGAATTTTTAGAATAAGTACAAATAAGTATCCTTACTAACTCCCCTCTTTCTCCCTGACCCTGCCTCAAATCTAGTTTCCTCAGTGTTAGTACCGATGCCAGTTTTTGATGGTTTGATTCCTTTGCAGGTTGGCAGCTTGTTTGTTTTTGTTTTTGATGTTTTTGTTTTATGTTGTGTTTTTCTGTGTTTTTGCCACTTGAAATCAGTTGTTGCCATACTTCTGTGTCAGATACCCACATTTATTGGTATGTTTCATACCTCTCTGACCTCCAGAAACATCTAAAATTGTACTTCCAAATTAGTTTTCCTAGTTTCTACATTTTTGTTTTTTTCCAAAGCCTGAGGAAAAAGTATGAAGATAATTTTATGACCCTATCCATAATATAAATAGTCCTTTAAGACCAGTATATTTGAAATTGTGAGGTCTTTGTTTCCACTTAAATGTTGTACCTATTTTCCTTCATCGCTACCAGAGTATAACTGTACTTAACAGCTCTGAGTATGTAGCACATCCTCCTCCTCTTGCTCTCTACCCCCAGGATTTGGAGAAGAATGTTTTCTGCTGTTAGGTGGAATGTTCTATATATATTTATGAAATTTACTTGGTTTAGTGTTGTTCAGATCCTCTATTCCTTACTGATTTTCTGTCTAGTTCTGTTATTGAAAGTAGAGTGATGAACTTTCTGTTATTCTATTTTTTTGTTTTGTTTGTTTTTTGTTTTTTTCCGGTCCCGGGAATCGAACTCATGACCTTGCGCTTGCCAGGCAGGCGCTGTGTCACTGAGCTAAATCCCCAGACCTCTGTTATTCTTGTATTGCCTATTTGTTCCTTTAGTGTGGTCAAGTTTTGCTTTAAGTGGTTTGGAACTCTGTCATTAGGTGCATATACTGTAATTTTATAACTAATATCTCTTTGTGATGATTGGTTTTCTTTTAAATCATTGTGAAACTGTCTTTCTTTTTGTCTCTAGAAGCAATTTTTGTCCTACAGTGTGTTTTTTAAATTCTGATATTTGTATAGCTATTCCAGCTGTCTTTCTGGATATTTGAAATATAATTTTTCATCTTTTTAATTCAGTCCAACTATATCTTGGAATCTAATTTGTATCTTAGTGTAATTGGACCTTTTTTCTTCTTGGAGGGGGTTCGTTTCTTTTTGGCACAGGATCTTCCTTTGTGTAGTGTAGGCTGGCCTTGAACTGACTATTAGCCCTGGCTGTCCTAACACTTGCAGTGATCCTCTTGCCTTGGCCTCCCGAGTACTGGGATTATAGGCGTGTGCTACCATGCCCGGCATGGGTCATGTTTTAAAATTTTTTTTTCTCCGATCTCTTCCTTTTTATTGGAATCTAATTCATTTACATTCAGTGTAGTTACTATTGATAAGTGAGATTTATTGCAAATCGCATCATTATTATTTCTTCTTTTTGGTTATATTCTTTTTTGGTTATATTCTTCTTCTTTTTTGGTTATATTCTTGGTGGTTGCCCTGGAGATTACAAGTAATACCTTGATTTATAACAGCTTAATCCCAATGATTTATTCCAAATAAATTCCTCCTGTGTTTGTGCTGTTGTCATGCAAGGTATCGTTACACACTGTAAGCAGCCTAGCAATATAGTCTCAAAAATATTGGTTTGTGTCATTGCCTTTTAAAATCAGAATTGTTACGACTAAAAATACATTTGTAGTATTTTTATACGTCAGATAGTAGAGTTACTACTAAAAATACATTTTTTAGTATCTTTATATTTACTTAATTATCCTACAGGTGCTCATTTCTTCATGTGGATTTAAGTTATTGTTTATTTTCCTGTGATACCTACCTGCAGGACACTTCAGTATTTTCTTTTGGGATATGTCTGTTAATCAAAAATTTCTGTATTTTTGTATATCTGGTCTTGTCTTAATTCTCCTACATTTTTGAGGGATAGTCTTCATTCTTTTATCTTTCTGTTTTCACCATGGATAATCTCAGTTGGCCTATCTTTATGTTTATTGATTCTTCTGTTATTGTGCATTCTTTTTCAACTCTAGGATTTCTGTTTAATGCTTCTAATTTCTGTTTCTATTTATATTCTGTGCTTGGTGATACTGTTACTCTGAAACTTTTTAAAAATTCTTTAGTCATGGATTTCTTGTTTTTGTTTGTTTGTTTTTCTTTGGGTACCCGGAATCGAACTCACTCTTTGCCACTGCGCTAAATCCCCAGCCCCTAGTCATGGATTTCTTTAGTTCTTGTACATATTTGTAATAACAGCTTAGCGTCCTGGTCTTGTAATAACAGATTAGTGTCCTGGTCTTGCAAGTCCACGTTCTGGACTTTGTCAAGCATGGTTCTTCATGGCCTATTTCCTGTGTATGCGTTCTCTCTTTCTTCTGTGTTTCCTATAATTTTTGGTGGTGTTGAAAACTGAACATCTGAAGTAATGTGGCAGCTCTGAAGTCGAGTCCCCTGCCAGACTTGGTTGTGTTTGCTGCCCCTTCTCTTCGCTTGTGTAGTGATTTTCCTAGAATAGTTTTATGAGGCTCATGTTCTTTCAACAGAGGGCTGGGGAAGTTTTATGAGGGCTGGGGAAGTAAAGTCTCTTCCCTTCAGTTGTGTGGCTAACTAGCCAGGCTGAGTGTTCCTTAACTGCCTTGGGCCACTCAGTCTGTGACCCTTCGTTGAAGGGCTGTGTGTCCTCTGGTGTGTCACAGTGCTTGGAGTGCTGTTTATGCCTCTGCTTTAAGCTTAAGTTTCTGTACGTGCAGATCCTCAAGGTCAACCAACATTGAGAGGTCAGGACCTTCTCAGAGGGACCTGTGCTTTCTCACAGACCTGCAAGATGTGTGCTTTTGGTTGTTAGGACTATGTCACACCTTTTCAGAGCGTCCTGTGGACATCTTTCTCCACAGGTCTTCCTCTTCAGCTAAGATCAACCTCTTCTCATCCCCAATGGTATTGTTTCCCCACCTGACTGGGATTTGTTGTTAAGCCTTTTTATTAGTTGTTCCTGACAGATGCACTGTGGACAAGACTGTCCAGAAAGAGCTCTAAATCAGGGCAAATACAGGGCAGCATGAGAAGGTGCTCAGTAAGGACACAATTCTCTAGGGATAGAGCTTTTGGGAAGCTTCCAGCCTGTTCTTCTACCTCTAGGGCCTGCTATTTTGCAGGCTGGTACAGCTACTGTAATTGCAAAGGGGATAGTTTTCAAGGCTGTCGAGAGCTAGAGAGAAGGGGATGGGAGCAGAGCAAGTTAAAATGGCAGAAAACTTGATATTCTTGCTGAGACACAGTGATTTTCTTGAACAAATTCTTTGTACATGACTGCAAATCTGCTTGATTTCCAGAGTTCTGACAGTTGAGTGTAGCAGTTTTTTTTCAGTGTTCTTTTTGCTTTTATGGAGAAGCTTTTTAGGTCTTTTGAGGTCCTCACTGCCATTCTGGAAATGCTTTCCCTGATGATGGTGATTTTTACTATTATCAGTTTTTTTTTGAGTCAAGTTCTCGCTTTGTAGTATAGGCTGGTTATGAACTCATGATGTATCCCAGGCTGCCTTCAGCTCCAAGAGATCCTTCTGCTTCAGTCTCCTGAGTGGTGGGATTATAGGTCTGCGCCACCACAACCTGGCTCTTACTGTTAGTATTATTATTTTTTTTTTTTTTTGGTTTTTCTCTGGTACCGGGAACCGAACTCACGACCTTGCGCTTGCCAGGCAGGCGCTTTTGCCGCTGAGCTAAATCCCCAGCCCCTTGTTAGTATTATTGCTGCTACTACTTTCATGATGTTTGGGTTTGAATCCAGAGTCTTGTGCATGCTAGGCTGTCATATAGCAGGGTTGAAGGAGGCCCTGAAAGAGGAGGTGGAGAGCTTTGGCCTCACTCCACTATGAGGCAGGCTGCCTGTGTGCTGATTTCTGCCACAGGAGAGCGATTTTCAGGGTGTGTCAGTGAGAGCCATAAACGTTCATTAATTGGAATTTTAAAAGTGCTCACTTGAAGTAGATTGCAGGCCCTCAGGAGGGAAAGGTACCTTGTGACCTGGGGCTGGGTATATTTATCGGGTTTTGGGGTGTCCCTAAGATGAATTCTCAAGGATGTGTATTTTGGTGTCTGCTGGGTTTTGGCCATTTTAGCCCATTTCCTGGGCAGCACAAGCCCTTACTTGTGTTTGAGGGTGAGATCTGGTATCCTCCAATGGTGAGCTTCCTGGGGTGGGGGTTGGGAGGAGGGAGCACAATTTACAGGTAAAAGGCACAAGCAAGACCCCAGTTTGGAGGTGATCGTCTTTAAGGCCATTAGGAATTCTTCCTGGAAGGGAAAAAAGAAGCTTGACTAACTTTTGTGTCCTAAAGTTGCAATTTTTCTTAAAAAGTACACTTTTCTTGTCTCCTTTCTGTCTTTATTCAGTCTTACCCCAAGGCCAAGGGCTCTGTCACTGACCTAGATCCCTATTCAAGCCACCTTATTTCAGACATAGACTATTTCAGTGTATATTAAGGAGGGAGAACCGTAGCATTGAGAAGTAATCCTCGGGCTCGCATTCACGTTTAACACTTTGCTAGTCCTTGTTTGAACATTAAATTTAATATTGTTTCTCCTTAATATTGTTTCTTGGCTGTTGTCACATTTAGTCCTGTTCTCTTCAGCTGTCACACCCTCTGATTTCCATTTCTTTGTTAGTATTGCTCCTTACACAGTTACCTAACCATATTTTCTTAGTACTTTGGCACGTGACTGTAGTGATGGTCTTGATGTATTGTGGCATCTTGCTTTTTAGTGAAAATTTCAGTGGTTAGCCTGCAAGGGTAGGGAGAGGATAACAACACAGATCGAAGGTAGCATGGTTTAAAGTAAAAAACGTGGAAAGATCCATTGGATTTTTGGTGGAGTTAGGGTTGGACAAGACTCCACTGGAGTTTTAAAAATAGTTGTGCCTAAAAAGTTTTAAATCATATTTTTATTTTACTCTACTTTCAAAAATATTTGACAGATTTCTAGAAATCTTGTAGCTGTATCATTGACCAGAAAAAAAATGGAAAATATTGCAGTATGAATTAAAGTAAAACAAGTGTACCAAATAGGCCAGCGACTGATGTTCGGGTTTTGTCACAACAGAGTTGCGGTGCCTGAATCGTTACATTGCGTCTTGAGCTTTTTGAGCTTGTACCTTCTGAAGAGGATATTAGAGTTAATCCTCAGTTCTTTTCTGTTGTGTACCTAAATAGTTTCATGATCAGTCACTGAAAATAAACTTGATCTTTAATTTAATCGATCTTCAGTACTCATTATTTTCATCAACTGATTTCAGAGATACTCAACATACTTTATTTTAGTGATTGTTGCCAGGATTGTGCCTGTTTTTGACAAGTTGCATGACTCATATGTCATCACAGGATATGTTGGCATTAACATAACTAAAGTCTCTGATTTTAATGTATTTTATTGATCATATCCTTAGGTTCATCAAGGCTTATAAGAAATTTGGTCTCCCTCTTGAACGGTAAGCTCTGTAATAGTCTTATCCTTCTTTGCAGTTTTATTATATAGCAGGTTCTTTTGGCAGTATTTTCCATTTAATAATAATGTTGGGAACACTGTTTCTGGAAACATCCTTTTATGAACACTGACATGTTGGGTGGGTGTCCCTCTCTGGAAGGTTGCAGCAGAGACAGCCTACCCAGAGGTTTCCCTCAGTGAGGGAGCTGGAGCAGGTGCATGCGAAACTACGCAGTGTGCGAAGTGATTTCCAGGAGAGTTCAGTTGACTCCAGTGAGAAAGAGCATATGTAGTTACTATTTGCATTTTAGTTCTTAGACTTAATAATGTGGAAGGAGAAAGATTCTTTGTGACTTCAAAAATCTTTTACTAATTTAGGAAGGTGTCATGAAAATTAAAGAACTTGCATTACCTTCCCAGTAGTAACAAAGAGGTTAACCGTTAGCATTATTCAACAAGCATTCAAAAAAAATGAATTCAGAAGCTGGGTATGGGCATGCCTGTAATGCCAGCACTTTGGAGCCTGAGGCAGGAAAATCGTTACTAGTTCGAGACCAGCCAGGCTACAAAGTGAGCTGAAGGCCAGTCTGAATTGCATAGTAAGACCTGTCTCAAAAAGAAACCCCCACCAAAACAAAACTAAAAAAAAAAGTATGTGTGTATATATATTGAGCAGTTAGATTTTAAGACATGGCTCTATTTCACATAGTTAAGTATTTTGCTTTGTAAAGAAAAGTGCCCTTAAAGGAATTGTGATAAACTTCTAAACTTCTGGAGCTGGTGAAAGTTCCAAGCCTGTGTTTTTGTGTTGTTCTTCCATGTGGTAAGGAAGTAGTGACGTATAATAATAACTCACGATGAAACTGAAAAGTGCTTCTCTGCAGGCTGCCACCCCGAAGTAAAATGCTTCTCTTTGAGCCATAACTGTAAAAGCCAGGAGGATGTAGAAAACATGTGGTACCTTTTGGCAGCCCGATTTTTAGTCTTTGTGTTCATGGGCTCCATGACTTAGAGATCAGCTGAGTACCTTGTAGAAGGAACTATACTGTGCTCCTAGGAAGACTGCAGTGAACAAAGTAGATGTTTCAGTAGATGTCTTCAACAATCTGTGAACAGAAGCAGATGGCCGATTTATCTAATAAGCTTGTCTTTCTGACTTCGAGAATTACTTGTGGCATATTCCGAGACACAGCTCTTGAAAATGAGTGCATTATCTCTCAGTGACTAAGGATTTGGTTTAAAAAATTTTTTTTGGTGCTAGAGATTAAACCCAGGACATTACATATTGTCCAAGAATTCTTCTTTTACAATAATCCTTTGAACGCCCTGTAAAGAAAGGCAGAAAAACTGTCGTTGTAGGGACAAGCTTATGAGAGACTACTGGAATTTCATATGATGTTTTTTTTTTTTTTTTGGCACCGGGAATTGAACTCAAGACCTTGCGCTTGCCAGGCAGGTGCTGTGCCGCTGGGCTGTATCCCCAGCTCTCATGTGATGTTTTAAAATGTAGACACTATGTCTCCATATTTATCATTCCTCAGGCTGGAGTGCATAGCCCGTGATGCTGAGCTGGTGGATAAGTCTGTGGCAGACCTGAAGCGCCTGGGTGAACTGATTCACAACAGCTGTGTGTCTGCAATGCAGGAATATGAAGAACAGCTGAAAGAAAATGCTAGCGAGGGTAAGGCAGCAAGTCCCCTTCAGTACCTCTTCAAGATCAGATGTTCTTTGCTGAAGAGCTTTGGAAAACAACTTGTACTGAACCCCACACATAGCTCATGCCTTGAGGTGCATGTTCTAAGGTGCCTTTCTGTGAGCTCAGGGCTCTGAGATGCCATGGACCAGGTACCCACAAATGAAGTGGATTTCTGGAAGGTACAGATCAATGAACAAAATGAAGTGGTTTCTTTTATGTTGCTATAAAAGTGTAAATTGGTTTGGCTGAAATAAAAACCTGAGGGTCAACACCAAGTGGAGGCCTCTGTATTTTGGTTGCAAGTGAGGGATTGTATGAGGTCCTTAATTATTTGGATATACGTACAGTAGCGTTAAACTGGGTCAAGTGTAAATAACTCAGAGAAATAATTGAAATGAAATATTGTATGAATACTGTAAACATTTTTTTCCCCCCGGTACCAGGAATCGAACTCACGACCTCGCGCTTGCCAGGCAGGTGCTGTGCAGCGCGAGCTAAATCCCCAGCCCTTGTAAACATTTTTGTTACATTGAGATTTTCATGCCACTGGAGTTCGTTGTACCTAGATTTGATATGTGATGTGTTTTCTCTTAGACAGACATCAGAGATGTTTTTGCCTGTCCTGTGTGATAGCTTAAAAGGAAGAGGTGTAGGGATGCTTATAAGGAGAGAGCTCAGAAGTTACCTTATAGGAGTGAAGCTATATTCCTGTGTTTTCCAGGCCATGGTTTATGTGTGTCGTTTTCCCCATTCTTGTGTTACTGTTTACTGTGCTAGGTGAGGCTACCCTTCGGAGGTTCTGTTGGCACCGAGGCCCTGGAAGTAGCCAGATTCCTGGAATTTTGGATTTGCTCTTTCTTAGTTACAAGATCTTGGACAAGATCTTGTTTTACTCTCACACCTATCTCATGTGCACAGTGGTGTAATAGTAAGCAAAGGCTTTGGATGATTAATTGAATAACATTATATAGTATCTGGCTTGTAGTTTAGCTATTATTAGGAAATGAGTATTTGTCCTTTGGGATTTAATTTTAAGGATACTTCTGAAATTAATAGAATTTAAAAATATTTCAGATATAGTACAACTTTTTAAAGGTAAAGTAAAAACTTCTTAAAGCTTGTTTTTTGTAAATGAAATTTAAATAGCCTAATAGCTTGGACAGTGATATAAATATGTGTTTTTATAGCATGCAGGAAGCAGCTAAAACTAGCTGTAAAGTTACAGTGTTTCTTCTTTGTAATTGTTTTGAATAAAAATATTTACATAGCTCAGAATTGAAAAAACATGTATCCCTGTCTCTCATCTTTCTGAGAAATTTTAAGATGCACATTTTTTACCAAAAAGTAGATAATTCCTTTTTTGGGGGTGTGTGTGTGTGTGAGTGAGTTTTTGAGGTAGATCTCACTATGTAGTTCAACTGGCCTTCAACTCACTATGTAGCCTAGACGGGCTTGGCCTCAAACTCACAGCTGTCCTCCTGCTTCAGCCTCCTGAGTGCTAGGATTACAGTCATGAGCCACCATGCCTGGCACTTCTCCACTTTAAACACAAATCACTGGTAGCATAATACACAGACTGTTCTATTCTTTGCTTTTTCAGTCTCATAGAGATAACTTCCTTATTATGTCCTATTGTCTCCACATCTCTTATTTTCTTACACATGTTCACATTCTGGATCTGACTGCTTCCTCTTGGCATTGTATAATTTGTTATAGGAAATAGAAAATTTGCATTTTCTGTAAACTGGTTATTTAGCATATTTTGAATCCAGACCGATATTTCAATTTCCCTTGGAAGATTATTGATATTCTTCCTAAAAAATAGGAAAATAAATATATATTTGTTTTATTCTCTATTATGTATATTCACTTCCAAATAGCAGTACCAGTGTTATTGTTACCCATAAAACTCCCAAATGCAAAGTTTGATTTCCTTGCTTATCTTTTTAAAAATTAGAATACATTCCCCTTAACATCTTGTCAAAATACTATATTTTAAAATTATTTGAAGTTGTTTTCTGTGTTGGTTAAACCACCAACTTAATTTATAGATTCCTGTTTTCATTTATTTTTAATTTTAAGACAACACTCTTGTTACTTTGATTGAGCTTTTTAAACTGTAAAACAGGGTTCACATGAAGTATCTTGGTCTCATACTTACTTTCCACCCCTGTTCTTTTCTTCCTCCTTTGGTCACATTCCTAGTAGTTTACATTTATTATTCCACTGCTACTTTTTTAAAAATTTAAGCATATGTGTGTATGTTTCTCCTTTTACAAGAGAATATACTTGATTACCTTCACATCTAAGAGCTCTTCTTGTCATTAGGTAAAGATTGTCCCTTCCTTGACAATTGCCCAGGATTTTACTATGTAGATAGATGGTAATTCACTTTTTTGTTCCTTAGTAATGAATATATGAGCTGTCAGTCTTTATCATTATAAATAAAGCCACAGAGAATAAGTGTGGTCTAATAAATATGCTCTTGCAAGTTTTGGGGGAAGATTTCTAAAAATAGGAGTGCTGGGTCCTGGGGCAAAATATATACACAGAGTAATAAAGAAATGGAGGAAATGTTTACTTTTAAAAATTCATTAAAAGATACATGGCCACTAGTCCACTTGACTTGAAACACACTTATCCCATTATTCTTGCCATTTTGTGAAGCAGGTAGTTCTGGACATTCTCTTTCATAAATATTTTTATCAGAAGTGATCAAAATGTGGTGAATGCTACTGCTGGCTACCTTTCTATGGTGAGGCAGGCTTGTAAGAATATCTGCCTCATTCACTGGATCTGGCTGTATGTGAATTCTGGCTCTTCCTCAAAGTTAAAATGACCGTGAAAAATGAATGTTTGGAATTGATTCATACCTTGAGGCAGCCATGACAGTGCCACTAAAGACACTCCACTCAAAAAGTGGATGGGATCAGTGTGTTTGAAGTGAGGGTATTTATTTTGAGGGGGATTAATGGCAATGTGTCTTTTACTGTAATAAATATTCACATTTAAATATTTACTGTAGTTTTGATTATACCTCATAAGTACTTTGTTTCAATATTGCCAAATTCTCCTTTCTGTGTCTGGGGTTATTATCACCAGTAATGTTTACTAGTATCTGTGTATAAGCCTCACAAATAGTATATATTGTTTTTCTGTTTGTTTGTTGTTTGTTTTGTCTTTTTGAGACAGGGTCTCACTATGCAGTTCAGGCTGGCCTTGAGCTCACTTTGTAGCCCAGGCTGGCCTCAAACTCCTAATGATCCTCCTGCCTCAGCCTCCCGAGTGCTGGGATTACAGGCGTGCACCACCACGCTCGGCCATAGTATATATTGTTAAATGTTTGGATTTTTGCTAGCCTGATAGGAGTAAACACTGTCCTATTCTTCTTCTAATGAGCAAGATTATGCGTGTCTTTTAAGGGACAGCTATCACCACATATTTTGCCAGTTTTCTATTGAGAACAGTTTTAAACAAGTGGTGTTATCTTACAGATTTCAACTTGGACTCTTTAGAGTGATGGGGTTTTATTTTTACTTCTCAGATCTTTATAATTTCAAGTATAGGTGAAGGTAAACTTTTCATGGCAACCTTTTGTGTCTTACTCACCTTTTTATTGCCGAGACACAGTATCTGACGCCCACAAATTAAAGGAGGAGGGATTTGTTTTGGCTTGCAGTGTGTGGAGGTTTTAGTCCACAGCTGAGTGGTTCCAGGATCGTGTGACAGAGGAGAGCCCCTTGTGGTGCAGTGGACAGGAAGCAGAGACACAAGGGAGGATCCAGGAAGGGAGATGCAGCCTTCTGTGTCACATCCACAGAGACTCACCTCTTCCGCCCAGGCCCTACCTACTAACGGGAAGTCAGCTATAGTGTCCTCTATGTAATCCAGTCACCTTCCAGAGGTCCTGTCATGATAGCATGAGGTTTTAGGGGGACATCTAGATATATCATAGTACTTTATCATTTCATGTGTTAGGTATTAAAATGGTGTGGTACTTTTTCAGTAATGATATTTTAAAGATGAATTCTAAATTATCTTTAAGATACTAGAGTTTCTAAAAACTCTGATAATGGGATTGGTAGGTAAATAAAAGGAATAAACTTTAAGCATTAAAGTGATACCTTCAGCATTTTCTTTTAATTTATTTTATTTTATGGCAAGAAGATTAAAATACAATTACAAACATCAGTATATTAAAAAAAAACCCTACACGTTAAAAGTCTATTTTATAAATGTTAATTGAGGAAATTTTTTTGTCTTAAGTATTACCTCTTAAACTAACAGGGCTTAGGGTTTGGTGATAACATGTTTTCTGTGAAGCTTCAACAAGTTTTCATCTAAGTAATATAAAATTTTATTCTTTAGGGAAAGGTCCCGGAAAAAGGAGAGGCCCAACAATCAAGATATCTGGAGTTCAGGTTAATGTGAAATCCATTATCCAACATGAAGAAGAGTTTGAGATGCTTCATAAATCTATCCCTGTGGACCCTGAAGAAAAAAAAAAGTGAGTGTTTTGTGTACAGGCGTGGATGATGCACATTGTAGGTTACAATTGGACGTCATCATTGGCTCTTCTTCTAACATTGGAAAGGTCCATTTGTAATGCTTTCCTGTCCTGAAACCTCTGTAGATACTGCCTGACCTGTCGGGTCAAAGCTGCACACTTTGACGTAGAGTGGGGTGTGGAGGATGACTCTCGCCTGCTGCTGGGAATTTATGAACATGGCTATGGAAACTGGGAGTTAATTAAGACAGACCCAGAGCTGAAACTGACGGACAAAGTAAGTAGCTCAGCTAGAGAGTTCTGGAAGATATACTATTTTTATACTGTTAATTTATTTTTAACTCTTCTCGAGAAGGGAGGATCAGATTGGATATTAGTACAGTAGTAAACTTCTGGGATTTCTTCATCCTTGGAAGTGTTACCATCTTTAGTGGACTCTACCAGTGTTTTATGGACAGTAAAGGGAAAGACACTAGCCAGGTGAAATTTTGGGATAATTCTAGGAGAAATCTTAATATTCTCATACTTATGTTAGGTTGGATCTCATTACAACAAATACCAGGGTAAATTTATTTCTGGGCCTTAGTTTTTGGCTGTTTGTTTAATATATTTGAAACAACCATATTTAAGTTCTATACTCAAAGAACGAGCATCACCTTGGTATTTTTGTAGTGGAATTAAATTGTGCTTCTCCCACAAAATCGAGCCTCCCACCCTATCTGTTGCAAGTAACAAGGCCGTGGTTAGAGCTGTAAGCAAGGAAAGCTGACTGACTCAAATTTAGTTGGATTCACTCCATGCTGTGCTCCTAGCAGGGCTCTCCCTGGCACGTCCAAGTATCTCATCCCATCTGGGTTGTAGGAGGGTGACAGCACCCTGCCATGAGCTCTGAGACCAAACCCAGTCTGGCCTGAGCAGTCCAGCTGTGGTAGCAGGGAATGAATCATGTCCTGGCATAGCAGCTCAGTGCTCTCCGGCAATGCTCTAAGAAGCATTTTCAATCTAAAACGAAGCTTTAACCTAGCTCCAGGGATTCCCTGCTCCTGGAAGGAGGAAATCCACGCCGGCTGGGATGCTCTAGCAGATGAAGCCACAAGCCCCTCCTACCTGAGTTGTTCTACCCTGTTAACAGCACAGGTAGGAGCCAGTGGGAGAGCTGGATTTCTCCATCCCATTTTGTAAAATGAGAACGGCTCATGAGGGATTTTCAGTGACTGGGAGCCATGGACATGAGAATAGGATCTGAGGCTTTATCTGTGTTTTGGGTGGTTGGGAGGGGAAAGGACTGTGCTGAGCTCTTTGTTTATTCTGCTCCACTAACCGGGGCTTGGGTGTCGACGGGTGCTTCTCTCCCTTTCCTGTCGAAGATTCTGCCTGTGGAGACAGATAAAAAGCCCCAGGGGAAGCAGCTACAGAACCGAGCGGACTACTTGCTGAAGCTGCTCAGGAAGGGCCTGGAGAAGAAGGGGGCCGTGGCAGGTGGGGAGGAGGTGAGTGCGCTGCAGCCGGGTGTTCTTTCCGGGCGCAGCTGTGTCCCTGCAGGGCTGGGGCGGAAGAGCTGGCCTCTGCTCCCTGCACAGTGTGCTGCCTTGTCATGGTCAGATGCTGCCTTGGAGGCTCCCTAGTGGTGGTTTAGCTGGTAAGAGTGGAAATACTCATTTAATAACTAATCCCAACACCTTGGTACCTTTCTTCCAAACCGCGTTTTCTTCAAATATTGCCTCAAAGTAATCTTTATCTCTCACTACTGACACTAGTCTAGATGTGCTGATGCTGTTTCTGGCCTCCTCAGTTTGAGAACATGATTGTAGTTACTGCATTAAATACCGAAGGATTTGCCTGTTTGTTATAAATGGGCTGCTTGTGATCCTGGATTCCAAGAGTAAGATGGACAGTGGAAAGCCATAGTTTATTTCAGAAACTGGACTTAGTTATGATACCTTACTTGCCCAGTGGAAGACACCAATTGAGTTGCTGATGAATTCATCTGAACTTTATCTCCTTTTATTTCCCCAACTTACTGTTTCAGTTCAGGCCTAGTTCACAGTCAGGAGATACTTTAAGTTGTGTTCTCTACTAGCAGCCTCTGTGCACGCGCCTCAAGTGCTCCTAAGCTCTGTGTCATTTGTGTTAGTTGCCTTGCATTGTAAGTCAAAGCAGTTTCATTTAAAAAGGTCAGCACAGTCCCGTTCCTTGTTGTTTTGCAAGTAATAGTGTCATAAGGTTTTAGTATCATTCTCTAGAGAATATGGTGAATATGTTACATGTTAGGCTCTAGAAAGATAGACTGGATCACTTTATACTTATTTTAGATTACATTATTATATTTGATTGACTAGATAAACAATATTTTGACCTTTTCCTTACGTTTGTTTGGGGTTTTTGTTTTTGTTTTTTTCAGTACCAGGAATCGAACTCAGGACCTTGTGCTTGCCAGGCAGGCGCTTACACCACTGAGCTATATCCCCGGCCCCTGTTTGTTTGTTTTCTGAGACACGATTTTGCTTTGTTGTTTAGACTGGCCCTGAACTCATTGTGTAGTCTAGGCTAGGCTCAAACTCATGGCTGTCCTCCTGCCTCAACCTCCTGTGTGCTGGGATTACAGGTGTGAGCCACTATGCCCAGCTTTTTTCCTTATTTTAAGATGTAGCTTGTTTCTAGGTTTTTCAGTGTATCATCTTTTTTTTTTTTTTTTTTTTTTTTTTTTTTTTTTTTTTTTTTTTTTCTCCGGTACCGGGAACCGAACTCACGACCTTGCGCTTGCCAGGCAGGCACTTTTGCCGCTGAGCTAAATCCCCAGCCCCATCAGTGTATCATCTTTAATGCTATTTTTAATTGTATGTGTATACGTAAAGTGGTTTCCTCCCCTTTTTTGAATTTTAGCTTTAGAATGAGATGGATTTTAGCTTTTAGGATGAGTTTTAGCTTTATTCATGCCACAACACAGAATCAGTAGTTCAGGGAATACAGATTTTTTTATGTGGTTTAGGATAGAGATAGCCCCTACTGGGTGTGCCCCCTTCCACAGATAAATTTGGTTGTACCCTTGATTTCTCTTCTTTGAATTACGTGGGTGCTGACCCTTGTGAGGGTCACAGTGTTTTCTGATTAGTCTCCTCTTCTCCCCAGGCCAAACTGAAGAAAAGGAAGCCTCGGGTAAAGAAGGAAAACAAAGCGCCCAGGCTGAGAGATGAGCATGGCGTTGAGTTTTCGTCTCCCAGACACTCAGATAACCCATCAGAAGAGGGAGAAGTAAAGGTACGAGGCTGGATTTTATTTGAGGATATTGTTACTATTTTTTAGCCCTATTTATTTGGTCAACTGGTATAAAATCCCTTGATGTGTTTGAGTATACTGTGTTCATTTCAGTCAGCCATGTCAAATTCATACATAGTGTCCATGAGTACCGGAAACCATGGAAGTGTGTTAGTGATAAATGGCTGTCAATAGTTAACTTCAATTGTGAGAATGAGGGAGTGGTAGGGAAACTGTGGTTAGCCCAGGAGCTTGTGACTAATAGTAGGGGACAGCTGCTGAGCAGTTTAGCAGGTCCAAACAACAGTTCTCTGTGGGTCAGGTTTGGGCCAGGGTCTATCAGGGTTTTTTTGTTTTGTTTTTTGTTTTGAGACAGGGTCTTGATATGTAGTTCAGGCTGGTCTTGAGCTCCCAATGTAGCCCAGGCTGACCTTGAACTCGCTGCAGCCTCAACTTCTCAAGTGCTGTGGCTGCAGGTGTGGTCCACCACCCCTGGCTCCTACCAGTTTTTAACTGCAGGTCTGAGTTAAGTAAAAAGTAAATTGGTGTTATTGAGTGTGTTGTTTCAGTGAGATGCAAATTTATGCGGCTTTATTTTGTTGCTCTTAATGTATAACTTTGAGATTTGCTCCAAGAGGGTCGGTGTGGGAAGCTATAGGAACTAGCATGGATTTGAGTCTATATATATGAACTCAAATACTAGCAACCTTATCAGTTCTAGCTGACTGGATAGAAATGCAGTCTGCTCAGGCTCAGTCTTTTGTGTCTGTGAAATGGGAATGATAATGCCTTTTCGGGTGGGGTGCAGTGCTGGGGATCAACCTTGGCCTTGCACATGCTAGGCAAGTGCTGTGCCACTGAGCTACACCTGTAACTTCGTAATGCCTGTCTTAAAAGCATTGCTGTGAGAACTGACGGAAGTGACGTAAGTAAAGCACGTCCGCCTGTGCGGGCTTAATTGGTTAGTACTGGAGAGTTGAGACTTGTGCAGGCAGGTGTTGTAACGTTCTGTGTTTGGAAACAAGCGTCTAGACACAGAATGAGCCATTGGGGGCAGTGCTATATTTTCCAGAAAGTAAATAAGTAAATATAAAGTTTATAGGAAAAATTCATAGCCCTATTTGTTTCCTAGGATGATGGCTTAGAAAAAAGTCCAGTGAAAAAAAAGCAGAAGAAGAAAGAGAACAAAGAGAACAAAGAGAAACAAATGAGTTCTAGGAAAGACAAAGAAGGGGACAAAGAAAGGAAGAAGTCAAAAGATAAGAAAGAGAAGGTATTGATGCCATTCTGCTTATGGAGATGCCCGGAGGTTAGAAGTTCCTGTTGAGATAATAGATGCAGAGTGGGGTTGAGTGCCTGGTATAATTGTTGTTTTGTGAGTATACCCAGGAATGATGGGGCTTTGGAGGGCTGCCTGCAGCCTTACTTGCAGAGAGACGGGGACTTTTCCATCTCTGTGGTGTTATTGAGGATGTAAGGCCTTTACTAGATCTTCTACTACGTGTGGGGGAGAGCTGTGATGTTCAGAGTGAGATAGGACAGGTATGTGAATGCCCATGTAGCTCCTTGAAATGTGTTCTTAGATTCATGTTAGAGGAGCACAGTCCACAAATGAATTTGGATATTTATAGGGTTTAGGATTCCAAACAAATACTATCAAGAACTGCTGGAATAGACATAGATGAAAAGCCCTGGTGTTACATAGTCTTTCTGTTGGGAGTCTTAGGAAGTTCATTCCAAGTACAGAATTGCTACAGTGCTGCATGTTTGTTTGCTGGCTTCTAAAAACAAATTTTGCAGTTAAACTTAATCTTTCCTCAAACCAACCAACCAACCAATATCTGGTATAATTCTCCCATCCAATGATAACTCTTGATTTCTTAACGAATAGCTTTGAACATTACTCTGAATGAGTTTAGGTACAAATATAAAATTAAAATAAGATCAGACCAAGTGGCTAGCATTTTCTTCCCACATAGCAGAGTATGGTAAACAACTTTCTAAGTGAATAAATGTAAAAATAATTTTTTAATAGGTGGGTAGGATTTTGTTTTGGTGTAGTATATTGCAAGCAACATAAATCTCCTGTATTGAAATTGCTTTCCAATTTTTATTGTTATAAACCATACCTTTGCATTTATGGTCCTATAGGAAGACATTCTTGCCAGGCATATTGGCTCATAGCTGGAATCCTAGCAGTCTAGAAGACTGAGGCAAATGGATGCCACATTCACCCCAACCTGAGCAACTTAGCGAGACACTGTCTGAAGAACATAAAAAGCAAAATGGCTCAGTGCAGAGGCCCTGGGTTCAATCCCTAGTACTTGCTTTACCCATCACCCCACACCCCCAAATTCTTTTTTTTTAAAGTAAAATATTTGAGCAATGAAGGCACAAAAACAGTTTAGCAAATACTTAGTATTTTTTTTTTTTTTTTTTTTTTCTCCGGTACCAGGAACCGAACTCATGACCTTGCCCTTGCCAGGCAGGCGCTTTTGCCACTGAGCTAAATCCCCAGCCCCAATACTTAGTATTTACTGCTCCAGTATCACAACTGTTCGCATTTTTTTCCTATTTACTTCAGCTGGCTTTTTTGCTGATTTATGTATTTTGTGTCTCATAAACACATTACTATCTCTTTGAGCACTCTCATCATATTACTGCTCTTTCCTGATGGCACCTCGGCCTCCTTCTCCTCACCCACCTCTCCGAAGTTGATGTGACACCTTCCTATCTGTGGTTCATGCTTATAAATTCCTATTATATAACCACAAAGAGTGCTATATGCTGTGTATGTTTTTAAATGTTCTTACATGAAATTGTTGTGTATATACTTCTGCAACCTTTTATTCTGTGTAGTTTTAAGACTTATCAATGTTGATTCATGTAGCTTTCACTCATTTACAATAATTTAGTTCATACTACAAATTCCTAGATCAAGGGTAAGCTGTTAATAAAAACAGCTACGTGATACACTGGAAGTTCTGTCAGTTTGCCAGTTAATGTCTTGGTGACATTTTTTTTTGCATTTTCTAGGTGAAAGAATAGAAGCCCCAAAGATAGTGTTGATGAAATGGAAGTTACAGTTAGGTACATTTAGAACAGAAATGGGAACAGTGTATGAGTAAACTATTAATCTCATAGGCTTGTATAAAGTAAAGCTTTCATACTTACCCTCTGTAATAGCGCAACATAGGTAAAAAGTAGAGACTGCAAGGCAAGACTGCATAAGTGACAATGATTCCTTTTGACTCTTCTTTAAAAAAGCCTAAAGGTGGTGATGCCAAATCTTCAAATAAATCAAAGCGATCTCAGGGTCCTGTCCATATTACAGCAGGAAGTGAACCTGTCCCTATCGGAGAGGATGAAGATGATGATCTCGACCAGGAGACCTTCAGTATTGTAAGTCTGAAACTTGAGCATGCTGGTATCTGCGCCCTGGCGCTTGCTGGGCTGCTGCCCCTCGTAGATGTAGCCAGAGCGTCAGGTGATGAGAGCATTGGTATATTTTTTTTGAATCATATCACCTCTGGTGCCTAAAGACTGTTCTAAACCAGGCTGGGCGAAAGAGATTTTCTTATATGTTCTCTAGTGAGAAGCAGTTTGGGGACCTGATTTCATGCTCTGTGTTCGCAGTTGGAAAGTTGTTTTTTTTTTTTTTTTTTTTTTTTTTTTTTTTTTTTTCTCCGGTACTGGGAACCGAACTCACGACCTTGCGCTTGCCAGGCAGGCGCTTTGCCGCTAAGCTAAATCCCCAGCCCCGCAGTTGGAAAGTTTGTAGGGGCCCTCAGAGGCATTTTGGAATCGAGTATTCACGGAGCTAACATATACTGGATGCTGTCTGTGCCAGCCCCCAGAGTTACCATGCTGAACAGAAGTAAACTACCTTTCAGACTTGCCGGTTGAGCAGGAGTGATAGCTAAGTGCACGAATCATGGTGGTGCGCCTGTGAAGAAACTGTGAAGGAAGGGGTCCTGGGAGAAGGGGATTGACCTAGTCACAAGTGTCAGGAAGGCTTAAGGGAGTCACGGGAGAAGAGGGCAGCAAGAATAAGCCAAGGCCAGGCAGCAGCCTGCACGAAGGCTGTGTGGCAGGAGCACGTACGCACTACGGAACATTTGAGATGACACGAAACTTCTATAGCTAGAGTGGCAGGAGCCAGGCCAGCTGACACAGGGCCTTGGCTGAGTGTGTAAGAGCAGTAGTGAGCATGTGCTGGTGCTAAGAGCGGAGACACGCCTGCGAAATGTGGCTCTATTTCCTCATTAGATGATCACCAAGATGATGGGGAGAGGGCGCAGAGTCTAAGTCGGCTTGGGTTTGGATAAGACCCTACAGCATGTCTTTGGGGCCCCTTTGCCCTTTACTGGAGCTGTGTGCGTAGATTTCATTGTGTTGCAGTCCTTCTTGGCCTTCCCACCCCTCCGTGTTCTCTTCTGCCCAAACTTCCTAAGATCACAGTTCACTGAACAGCACATTCAGGCTAAAAGAGAAAGTGTCTTCTTCTGAACTGGACAATGCTTATGCCTGGGGCACCAAGCAATAGAGTGTTGACCCTGTCCTGTGAAGTAGTCTTCTGTCTCTTGGCTTCCTTCTCCGTATTTTCTAAAACCTACATGCTGTGTGTGTATATTTCTTTCTTTGTGGTTATCTTCGTTTTTGCAGTTCTCTTTTCTGCCTAGGAGCTTTCTGAGGGCAAGTATTAGGCTCTGTAGGTAGTCCCTTTAGATGCTAGAAGTATGTCATTGAGTGAATTGAGTAAATGAGTAAATTTGTTACATAGCCAGCTGTCCGATCTGTTTCCCAGTTCCTCCTTAGCTCATTGTTTATATAAGAAAATAATACCCGATATTTCTATGGCATCATTTTGAAAAACGTAAATATTTATAAACCAGGCACTTTAGCATGTGCACACAGTCCCAGCTACTCAGGAAGCTGAGGTAGGAGGATTGTACTTGATACTTGAGCTCAGGAGTTTGAAACCAGCCTGGGTAACATGGCAAGGACTTGTCTCAGTCAATCAATACAGGCTCATTTAATCTTGTTTGTTTTTTAGTGAAATCTTTAAAGAACGTAAATGAATTTCAGGAATGTAATAGGCGTTGGTATAGATACTGTGAAGCTTTGTCATGTCTGAAATTTTCATTACTGTATATAAAGTTGAAACCTCTGGTATTTCTTATTCTAAACCCATTTTTTGGGGGGGCTGGGGATATAGCTCAGTGGCATAAGCGCCTGCCTGGCAAGCGCGAGGTTGTGAGTTCGCTCCCTGTGACGGCCAAAAAAAAAACCCCATTTCTTTCCTTTTTTACCTCCCAGAAGTAACCGTTACTCTGAATTGGATTTTTATGCTTATATGTCCTTTAGAATTTTACTACCTGATAGCTCACATAAACAGCCAGGCACTGTTTGTGTGCTTTAGGTGTGCACAGCAGCTCTTACGGTAGCTCATCTTCCCTTTACATATTAAAAACTTAAGAGGGAAGTTTGAGTCTTTAACCACTGTGCCACACAGCCTCCCATGTCTCAATAAACAAGAACTAGCGCTGCTTCCTATATTTTAAAACTATATAAATGGTATCCTCCTGGTAACCCGTAACTTGCTTCCCCCTCACATTTTTGAGATTTAGCAAGTTTATAGTACTCATGGCTGTGATTTAAATACTTTGTGTTACTCTATTTTATGACTTCCATAATTCATCCTTATTTCTTTAGATAGACATTGGCATTTTCCCAATACTTATGAGCACAAATAGGCTGCAGTGAGATTATTTGTGGTATTTTCTTGTGCACACATATGTACTGTACAGAGAGGCTTCTGTACAGCATGTGACTGGTCCAGAACTGCTAGGTCATCCATAGGGTATGCACATCTACCACTTCCTTACATGCTGTTGAATCACCTTCCAAAACAGTTACAGAAATTTGCACTCCTAGCAATGAATTTCACGTTGTTGCTTCCCACTGTTACAAACAGTTGAAAATTTCTGAAGTTTTACCTTTGTGAAGGCTATGAAATACTGATTGGTGTAGTTGAACATTTATTTTCATATTTATTGGATATTCATATTTCCAGTGACTTGCCTCTTTATATGCTTAGCCTGTTTTGGGTAATTTACCTTTCTTTTTTTCCTTTTCTTTGAGACATGGTCTTGTTATGTAGTTCAGGCTGTTCTTGAACTCACTGTGTAGCCTAGGCTGGTCTCAAACTTGCAGTGATCCTCCTGCTTTAGCCTCCCGAGTACTGGAATTACAGGCATGTGCCACTGTGCGTGGCAGTTTATCTTTTCTTCCTGTAGGAATCCCTTATACACCCTTTTATTACAGTCATTTGCAGGTATCTTCCAGTTTATGGAATGTCTTTATTTTTAATCTTTTTTTATACTTCAAATTTAACACTGAAAAATGCACAGATCATAAATATGTAGCTTTGTGGAAATTTCCACAAAATGATAGAAATTTGTAGGGTTTTCATTGTTATAAAACTTCATGATCATGTGTGCTAGTTGATTGTGCTAGGTACCCAGTGGCTGAGTATCCTACAATTCTGAGAAATTTTCTTGGATTATTTTGTGATACTTATGTCTCCTTTCAGTCCTCAGTTTTATCTTTATGGAATTCCTTGTTTTAGGGTGTTAGACTCTGGATATTGGTCTCTAACTTTGTATTTTTAAACTTTCCACTGTGTTTTTTACTTTCTGGGAGGTTCCCTCAAATTTGTTTCCCCTTCTGAATTTTTCATTTCTTCTGTCATGTTTTGTTTCCAAGATCTTTCCCTGTCTGTAGTTCTCTCAGTGGTTTTTATGCTTCTCTTTGTTTTCTGTTATTCATGTTAGACACTTCCTCACCTGGCTTTGGTAGTCCGCGGCTGTCTCGTAGCTAAGCATTTGGGACTGCACATCTGTTTGGAAGCACAAATCCTGTGGGTAGGGCTTTGAATGCTTTCACTTTAGGGGGAATTTGGCTGAAGTTCTTCATGGAGAAACTTCCAGTGAACCAGAGTCAACATTTTTGGTTCATCTTCTGGGATTGTCAAATTTTGTGAACTTTCTCTTGATCTGCTAACTGGAGAGTGAAGGTCTGGCTTGCTTGGTTGTGGAATCTGAGTCAGAATACTGGTGGTAGTTCATGCAGTAAGCATTTGTTCGTATAGTCCTCTTTTCACCTTTGTGTCCTTGCCCTTTACCCGTGCACCCAACCAGCTCAGAGCTGTTTCTTTTGTCCTTTCTAGAGAATCTGCCTTCCTATCTGTTGCTGAGTGCAGTTATAGGTGGCCCATGTCGGTTATGAATCTAGGTATCTGTTACTTGTGAAGCAATGTTTAAACCAGTCTCTATGGTAACCCTCATCTGTACTTCCAGAAACGTCTGGCCTTTCAGGGAATTTTATAGCACAGATCAGGTTGGTTCTATACCGACTATAATGCTGGTGTAGGAGTTCATTTTCTCAGGTCTGTTAAGTCATTTTCCATGTTGCTAGGTACTTTGTTGCTGTTATTGTTTTGATGGGGTTGAGAAGAGAAAGATTGTTATGCTCAGTGTACCGTCTTTTATCTGTAAGCCTTTTCTTTACTGTCTTTCAAGCCCAAAAATTTGTTAGTGTTTCACCCTGCGTACAGTGTTTAGCTAGTTAATGGTGGGAGTTAGGCCTTTAATATTATTTCCCATTTGATCTTCATAACTGCCTTGTGAGGCATTACAGTGCCCCTCATGCAGATGAGGAAACAGCATTTAAGAATCTGAGGGGTTGGGCTGGGGATACAGCTCAGCGGCATAGAGCCTGCCTGGCAAGTGTAAGGTCCTGAGTTCAAGTCCTGGTACCAAAAAAAAAAAAAAAAAAGAATCTGAGGGGTCATCATGTAACTCCAAGTGATGACGCTGGCACTTGCATGTCAGTTTTCTGAGGCTAATACTGTACTTGTTCCGTTCCGCAGACCTTACCTTCTAACCACTGTAGTGATTTTGTGGCACAGGGGGTGGCTGTGTTTTCTCTGGGCGTGGGTGATTAGCACATGCTATACACAGGGGAAGGCTTCTTTCACGCAAATGGCTTACATCTGTGTTTGTTGGTCTGTTCCAGTGTAAGGAGAGGATGAGGCCCGTGAAAAAGGCACTGAAACAGCTGGACAAACCTGACAAGGGACTTAACGTACAAGAACAGCTTGAACACACACGGAGCTGCCTGCTCAAAATTGGAGACCGGATAGCCGAGTGCCTTAAAGCCTACTCAGACCAGGAGCACATCAAACTGTGGAGGAGGTAACTGACCTTGGCCTCCCATCTGCCCAGTCTGATTTGACTGTGTTCGGGTGGGTTTTGTTTAATAAGAGGTGGCAGAGCTACCTAATGAAAATCTTTTTCCTAACAGAATTCATCTGTTATTAGCACCTGTAGGCTTCAACTTTTTTTTCATGAAATAGGCTGTTTCACTGGGACCAATCTTTTGAAGGGGCAGGATGATGTTGTTAATGTCAGAAAGAGTGATGCTGGTTTTGTGGCTGTTTTAGAAGACGCTCTTTAAATGTGTTAAGGGAAAGAAATGATCTAGTATAACTACTTACCCACTTCAGGTTGGTATTCAAATATTAAGCTAGGCGTGGTGGTGCATGCCTGTAATCCCAGAACTCGAGAGGCTGAGGCAGGAGGACCGTTGCGAGTTTGAGACCAGCCTAGGCTACAAAGTGAGCTCAAAGCCAGCCTGATCTGTGTAGCAAGACCGTGTCTCAAAAAGAAAAAAAATATTATACCTACTACAACTAATTGGATGATTCTGTACCAATACATAAAGTAAAACAGAGGTTAAAACTACAAAGAACTATCAGTTCCCTATTCTTACCTTCTTCCTTAATGGTTAAAAAACTTTGGTAGACAATTGGATCAAAGTACGTTAGCGTGTAAGGCATAGTTTTTATATATGTTTGTATATAAACAGTTACAGTGTTGTGTATCTGAGATCCTTGGGAACAGACCTGTTCCAGATTTTAGAATATTTATTTCTGTTTAACGACATATCTTTGGGGATGGGATCTGAGTCTGAACAGAATTCATTTATATCTCATACATGTGTTACACACATGGCTCGACAGTACCCCATCACGTGAAGTCAGGTGTGGAATTTCCCACTTTTGCTGTCAAGTTAGCATTTCTGTGTCTCAAGATTTCACTTTTGACCCTTAAGTCAATCTCACTTTTGATATTTTGAGATGCTCAATCTCACTTGTGATATTTTGAGAAGACATGACTGGCATTTTTATTTTATTTTATTTATTTATTTATTTTTTGGGGGGTTTTTCTCTGGTACCGGGAACTGAACTCACGACCTTGCGCTTGCCAGGCAGGTGCTTTTTGCCGCTGAGCTAAATCCCCAGCCCCATGACTGGCATTTTTAAAAAACAGTTGTAACATTAAGTCTCTTTCCAAAAAACTCAGCTACTTTGAACCTGTGCGCTTTATGTTTAGTGTAATTACCTTCCTTCATCCAGCGCAGGTGGATATTAATTTATTTAAATTGTGGTCTCGTTATGTAGCACAGGCTGGCCTTGCAGTCAAGATCCTGTTGCCCCATCCTCCCAAGGGCTGGGATTATAGGCATGCACCACCACACCCAGATTTTTTTTTTTTTTTTTTTGGTACTGGGTGATTTTGTACTGGATTTTTTGTACTGGGGAATCGAACTCAGGACATTGCGCTTGCCAGGCAGGCGCTTATCCCACTGAGCTGTATCCCCAGCCCCCCAGATTGGTTTTTTAAATGAAAAATGGATATAAGAAAAGATGTCTGTATCTGTCATGAGGCTTCTTCCATGAAGCTGTCTTTAGTATGTGTCATACCCATCAGTAAAAGTCTTTGAAATGTTACTTCTTTTCTTCTTAACACTGTTAGTAACTTCTTCCTTTACCTAGACCATAGGGCTTCCTTTTTACCTAATAGAAGATAGCAAATACCACCCTAGTGCATAGATTTATGAAACGAGACTTCCTAATGTGCACTTGGATCTGCCTGTTTGACCCACCTGGGATCTACCCCAGGCACTACATTTGGCTTTGGCTGTGATACTTGATCTTGGCTAGCAGTAGTTCATAAGAAAGATCTTAAGGGTCAAAAACAGTATAAGGCAAGACTTCTGGGAGACTGTCCACCATAAAGTGCTAAATACAAGATCAAATACAGAACTTCTAAGAAGAAGATGGCTATAGAAGGGTAGGCAGGGAGGGAAATCTTCTGAGAGGCAAGCAGTTACACTTGAGCTGCTCGTAGACAAGCTGGTGGAACTGCCTGCATCAGCATGTTCTCAGGTTTCAGCAAAGGCCTGAAAGTAGTACATGGCACATGCCTGTAGTCATAGCACCCAGGAGGCAGAGACAGGAGGGTTTGAAAGTTGGAGGACACCCTAGGCTACAGAGTGAGTTCAAGGCTTGTATAACTTACATGGTAAGACTCTGTTTCTTAAAAAAAAATACAAACCTTCAACCCCCCTCCCTAAGGAAGGAAGAGAGGGAGAGAGGGAGGGACAGTGACATTGAAAGGGCTTAAAGGCAATTTGTTCAAAAGACTGTCTATTTATAGGAGGCCTTGGAAAGCAAAGCAAATGGCTTGGCACCTGACACAGTAGGTTTATAGTTAGGGAGCCTGTATAGGTGTTCTGTCGAGAGTATATATGGAGAAACTGCCCACTGGGAAGCTTGGGGTGGTAGGAGACTCTGCCACTCTCTGTACCTCCACGTGCCTCTTTCTGAATACTTATTTGACTCTATACCTTCCCTGCGTGCAGTGATGCCAGTAGGGAGAACACGATGGCATTAGAAGGAGCCACTGAGAATCTGAGAGAGAAGTCCAGGCTCTGGTGGTGATAATGGGGAGGAAAGAAGTGCGACACCACAGAGGTGACGGCTAAATTGAGGTCCCAGCCTCTGAGACAGTGGTGAAGATGGGTTCTGTGGGTGAGTCCAGAAAGCAGGGTCAGTGGAGGAAAACTCACAGGACTACAGCAGTGGATGCCATTGATGCAAATTAGGGTGGCTTAACCATTGACAGCACCCTCGTCTCAAGACCTCTTAATTGGGGCTGGGGATGTAGCTCAATAGCACAGTGCCTGCCTGGCAAGTGCAAGGTTGTGAGTTTGATTCCCGGTACTGGGAGAAAAATAACAACAAAAAAAAGACCTCTTAATCAAATTCTTTTGATAGAAGCATAAAAGGTGCATTATTGATGCAGAAACTTGAGAATATTTCTATAACTTCAGTTTCTACACTTGGAGTGTATGCCACAGCAAAATTTAGTAGCTTGGCATGCATAAAGTGAATAAAAAAATTACCATGCTAATTCTCTAATTTACCAGGACTGTGACTTTTTTTTTTTTTTTTTTTTTAGAAACCTATGGATTTTTGTTTCTAAGTTTACAGAATTTGATGCTCGAAAACTACATAAGTTATATAAGATGGCTCATAAGAAAAGATCTCAAGAGGAGGAGGTAAAATACAGATTTAATCCTACTTATTGGTTTTCCAGGAGTAGGGATGGTCATAGGACATGGGTGGTTGCTGGTTGATTTACAGATGGAGGAGCAGGCCCAGGTGGGGTAGTGGGTGTGGTCTGCAGCCCATCTTATCTTCCTTCTATGGTGTGCTCCTGCACCACTTTAACTGCACAGTCTCCACTAGTGCACCTGTACTCAGACGGCAAGACTGCTGCTTATTGGGTAAAATTAGAAATGCATTAGAGCCAGTGTTTTTAAATCCTGAGAAGGATTCATTACCTTATGTTCTTGTATCCTGGGGCCATTTATTCCCTATGCCGCCGACTCTTCTATGTGCACGGGACTTATGGTAGTTTGACAAGGTGGCTGCTAATAGGAAACAAGATTGTGGGTAGAAAATAGTTTTCATGTTCTTTTGTGGGACATGTACTTGGTGTCCCACATGTTTGTATTTAGAGGGGTCCCAGCTGCTCCCAAAAGGAGCAAACATGAGAAGGCTCCCAGAGCCCAGAGCTACCACTCCTGTGAAGTATGGGGTGGGTGCCACAGTGGCTTGCTGCAGAGCCAGTGTTCCTTCACAGCACGCCTGGCTGCAGATCTGCTGACTTGCTGTGTGGGCCCCACAGAACACCCATTTAGGGGCAGTCCGAGAACACTGATGTGTCAGCTCTGTGAAGGCGGAGATTCTGTGTTTGTTATCCACTGCTGCGGCCTTAGTGCCTGCAGTGGTGCCAGAGACAGGATCAGCACTCAGATGTATTTACTGTGTGAACTTAGGCTGTGCCCAGTGCTCTGCTGGCCTAGGAAGCAGTATCCTCAAGTTGTTTACAGTTTAATTTTACATAGTATCATCTAGGAATAATGTACTAATATTACTGTTAGTTCAAATTTATACATTATAAATGTCTGTAAAAGAAATCAGGCGAGGCCAGGAAAGAGAACAAAATGGTTGGGAAAGAGCTTTAGACAGGAGTGAAAGTTTGGATAAAGGCCTGACTTCGGGGGGCGTAATGATAAAGAGCTTCATTAATTATCAAATGTTTGTATCATTTAAAAAATAGTGATATCCTACTATTAGGAATATAAATTACCATATTTTTGGAGGACAGTTGTAGAAATAGTTCAAAAGAGAACATATAATTCTGCTTTTACCAGTTTAGTTCAAGGGGATAGTTAAGGATTTAAATGTCCTTATGATGGAAATGATTTGGAAGGCTAATAAGAAATAGGTTAGATTGTGATATACCCATATGGGAGTAATATTTAACCATTAAATGTAATATTGTAGAAATAACTGTGTGTATGGGATGATTTTTGCAAATACTAAGTGAAAAAAGAATATGAAATAATATTTTTGTATTATAATTGATATAAATATACAAGAAAGCTTAGAAAAATAAGAACCTAATTATTAACAGTCATTTCCTTGGTGATTAGATTTTAGGAGACTTTACATTTCTGTTTTTTTATTTTTTATATTGAACATTTTACTTGTGTAATAAAAGAATAAAGTTATTCCAGCCATTTGATCTTTAGTATGATGACTTTAGTGTGGGAACTACTTGTCTTACTAAGCATCAGGGCTTGTTCTGGGTGGCCTGGGAAAGTCTCCAGTCCTGGTTTTGCCGTGGTCCAAGATGGTCCTGGGAGAGTGCTGACAGCCTGGTCACTTGTGCCACACCATGTGCAGGGGCACTTGCCAGTCCTGCCTGTGTTCTCACCAGAACTTACCAGTGGAGGCTGGTTTTCCTGCTAGGACCTAGTAAGTTAAACTCACCTAATGGATAGCTATTAGGTTTAAGACTCATTGGAAGTGACAAACGTATCTTGTTAAGAAGGTAGTAAAGCTCAGGTCAGAAGACGAGAACAAGAGGGGAATTTTTAGAGGTGAGGATCTTTATTCTGTACTTGAGAATTAAGCGTGGGATCTTGGAACTTCTTTGGTTTTCCTTTACAGGAGCAAAAGAAGAAAGATGACATGATTGGCGGTAAAAAACCATTTCGACCGGAGGCCTCAAGTTCAAGTCGGGATTCTCTGATATCTCAGTCTCATACCTCTCACAGCCTTCACCCTCAGAAGCCTCATTTGCCTGCCTCCCATGGCCCACAAATGCATGGACACCCAAGAGATAACTACAATCACCCCAACAAAAGACACTTTAGTAATGCAGGTAGGCCATTAAGTGGAGCTTTAAAAGAAGTGCCCAAAAAACCCAGTCATTTCATTTTCCAAAGATCACAGCTGGACCTTTGTGCTTTATTCATCTCCAAGACTTTATTGTCCTCTCTTTCTTGGTGAGATAAAGCATGAAATAAAGATCCAAAAGACTCCAACTTTAAGAAGAACATAGCTACCATAAATAAAAGACATTGTAGACGTAGGGAAAAGTGTATATTCTGTGATAGGTAAATGGTTAAAAATGCTTATATAAAGAAGCCTTGTTAAGTTGGTGACAAAAATATAGCCAAATAGAGAAATGAGGAAAGAAGAATGAACAGAGTGAAGAGACAACCTACACAGTGAGAGGAGATAAAAACCATACGTCTGATAAAGGGTTAACATCCAAAGGGTATCAGGAACTCAGTAGTAAGAAAATAACCTGATTAAAAATTGGGCAAGCACCTGGATAGCATTTCTCAAAAAGAGGTGGTAAGAGGAGAGTTGTGAGATGTTCTGAGTTACAGGCAGAGGATGAAGGGAGGAAAGAGATAGGCAAAGATGCTTTTACCTCACAGCTTCAAGCTTATCAACGAAGAACAGTAAAACAGCTGCTCCACATTCTTTCCTGTATGCTGAAGAGTGTGCTTCAAGGCCATTCATACTCTGTTTTTGGAACCAAGCAATCAGTCAACAAAGAAGCAGCAAATACTTCTCTTTATGGACCAACCTCCTGTGCCAGGACTTTGCCCACTTGCTGTTGTCCTGCTCCTCCTACCTGTAACCAGTGCAGTTCAGTGCAAACATTCTCTCCTCCCAGAATCCTATTTTAAAACATCCTAGCCCCATGGGTCCAGTGAACCTTCCCAGCTGCTGTCTGGCCATGCTGCTGGTGGCTTAGAGAATTTGTCCCAGGACGGGCCCTTTGACCTTTTGGCTAGCATCTGTACAGCTCACATAACCCTTTCCTTCAGATAGCTCTTAATTTCCGAAATTTTATTTAATACAAGGCATACCAATGGCCAAGAAGTGTATAAAAAATGCTCAATATCACTGTTTAAGAAAATACAAATTAAAACTGACATGTCACCTTAACCTATTAGGACGGCCATTATCAAAATGATTATAAGAGTTGGCAAGGATGTGGAAAAAGGTAACCCTTGCAGTTCATGGGAATTTAAATTGGTACGGCCATTATAGAAAAGAGTGTGGGGGTTGTTAACAAAACTGAAACTTGAACTACCATATGACCCACATATCTCACTACTAGGTATATATCCAGAGGAAATGAAATCAGTACAAGGGGTGATCAAAGAATACGGGGAATGTGTTTGTAAAATCTATTACCGTAAAAGACACATTGCTGTCAGTCTTCTTCAAAATATAGCCCCTCTCCAAGAATACGTTTATCCTGTTGTCACTTCCTGAAGCAGTTCTGGAAGCCCTCTTTCATGTCTGTGAGTTGTGATAAAAATATGAACACTGCTGGTGCGTGCCATCCAATGGGAAGGCAGGTTTGTAAAAATAGTATGGTGTGTCTTCCTCTACCTTCTTTACCAGATCTGGCGTTGTGGCTCTTCCCCCAAATAAAAAAGATCGTGAAAGATAAATGTTTTGAGTTGATTCAGGACGTTGAGGCAGCTACAACAATACAACTAAAGACACAAGTATTTTTGAGGGGGGTTAATGGCAATGTGTCTTTTGCTATAATTTTTTTGAACAAAACAAAACAAAACAAAAAACTATGGCTTTTGATCATACCATGTATATTGAAGAGATTTCTGCATTCCTGTGTTTATTGTAGCATGTTTATGTACAATTTAAGATATGGAATCAACCCAACTGTCCACCAACAAATGAGCAGATAAAGAAAACGTGGCATATGTACATGGTGGAATACTGTGTGGCGAGAATGAAATCCTAGCTGGGTGTTGTGGTAGTCCCAATACTCAGGAGGCTGAGGCAGGAGGATTGCTGTGAGTTTAAGGCCAGCCTGGACTACATAGTGAGTTCAAGGCCAGCCTGAACTGCACAGTGAGACCCTGTCTCAAAAAAAAAAGAGAGAGAAAGAAATCCTGCCATTTATAACAGTGTGGATGAACCTGGAGCACTTTATGCTCAGGCCTAGAAAGGAGGCATAGAAAGACGGAGACTGTGTGATTTCACGTGTAGAGAGAATCTTAAAAGTTGAATTAGTGGTAGAACAGTGGTGACCAGGTGCTGAAGAGCCAGGGTGGATTTGGAGGAAATGATGGTCAAAGAATACAAAATCTCAGTTAAACGTGCAGAATAAATTCGAGAGGTTAGTTGTATAGATGGTGACTGTCGTTAATAGCAGTGTGTTATCTTCTTACAAAACCACTGAGAGATGTCGATGACCTCACCACAGAAAATAAGTATGAAAATGATGCATATCAGCTGGATGAAACTTAACCACTCCTGACTACACACATTGCAAAACATGTTGTACATGATATATATATTTTGTTAAATACTTTTTAAAAAATTGTTTTTATGAAACAATACAATAAATAGATGGAATTAAAGTTTTGGAGATTTGATTAGGAAAAGAGTAAATTCAGTAGAGCGTGGCCATTGTAAAAAAAAAAAAAATGGACAAAGTTTAGGGATAGAGAATTCCGTTAGAAGAGAAAGCTCAAACTGCCAAAATGACTGACCTTGTTAGTAAGGAAGTATTAATTAAAGCAAGAATAATTTTAGCAGGTTTTTTTTTTACCCATTCAGATTAGCAAAAAGATGAAAAAGGAAAAGTCCATATTGTTTGCTAAGAGTAGGAATACATTTGAGTAGGAATTGTTACAGTCTTTCTAGAAAATTATCTGATATATCTAATTACATAGGCCTTTGACTGCAGTAAGCCGTTTGGGTACCTGTGGAAAGCAAAAGTTGTAACAGAATAAGCTGGCTTTTTAAATTAAAAAAAGTCGCAAAGATAAGCAGTGGTGAAGATTAAAGTCCGTGTGTGCATGTGTGTGTGTTAGTGCATACTTTCAGGTTTATTGAGGTGAAATTCACCATTTCTAAAAGAACCATTCAGTGTTACTAGTGAACATTGGAAATGTCACACAGCCACCAGTATCTAGTTCCAAAATTTCTCTGTCACCCTAAATGCAAATCCTATACCATTAAGCAGTCTCTTCCCACTTCCCATCCCTCTAAACCCTCAACTACCAGTTTGTATCCACCTCTGCGGGTTAGCCCATTTTGAATATCTCCTATAAACTCTGTGCAACCTGTGACTGTCTTCTTAATCTTAGCATGCTTTTAAGGTTCACCCACATTGTAGCATGTGTCAGTACTCTGTTTCTTTTTATGGCAGGAGAATATTCCATTGTATAGCTATATCATGTTTTATTTATTCATTGATGGACATTTGGATTGTTTGAACTTCAAACAGGTAAAATTAATATAGACGTTTCTGTGAGAATATTTTAAGTGTGTGGTATGTGTTTCATTGTGCTGGAGATTGAACCCAGGGCTTCATTCATGCTCTACCATTGGGTTACATCCTCAGCCCTGGGTACTTCTGTTTTAGGTACATACCCTGGAGTGGAGTTGCTGGTTCACATGATAATTCTGTTTGGCTTTCATGGAAGCATCAAACTAGTTTCCACAGTTTATATTTGAATAATATATTTGAGCATCAGAAAGATGTGAAAACACATACATCTGACTTTTTTGTTTTGAGACAGGGTTTCACCAGGCAATTCAGACTGGCCTTGAACTCACTTTGTAGCGCAGGCTTGAACTCACAGTGATCCTTCTGCCTCTACTTCCTGGGTGCTAGGATTATAGGCATGCACCACCACACATGGCTAACCCTTAATAACCATTACCTTAGGCTGGTAATAGAGGGTGATGGATTGAAGAAGTTAGTGGACTTACCTACTGCCTATTGCTTCACAATGAGCTTGAATTACTTTTAAAGATAAAAAAAAGAAAGGGGAAAATACAGAATAAGATTTAAAAAGTTGGCCTCAGGTTGGATATGGTGGCACATGCCTATAATCCCGGTACTTGGGAGGCTGAGGTAGGAGGGTGATCACAAGTTCAAGGCCAACCTGGGATACATAATGAGTTTGAAGCCAGTCTGAACTATATGATGAGACCCTCTCTCAACAAAACCAAACTCCGCTTCAAACATAGTATAAAATTTATTTTACAGAGATTCAAATATTCCATAACAAAATACATTTCTTTCTAGACTTCAGTTCTGAAAGTTTTTAAAAAACATTAGGCTGTGTGGTGGCACATGCCTGTAATCCCAGCACCCAGGAGGCTGAGGCAGGAGTATTGCTGCGAGTTCGAGACCAGCCTGGGCTACAGAGTGAGCTCAAGGCCAGCCTGAACTGCATAGTGAGACCCTGTCTCAGAAAGACAAAAAACAAAAACTACATAGAAGTCTTCTGATAAAATTCTCAAGATGTTCGAAAAAAATCCATTTTCTCCATCTTTTCAAAAGCAATTAGTTATTTTAAGTCTTTAATGCCCCCAACCCCTTTAATAGCTAATAAATTTGAGTTTTGCTATTGTATGATTTTTTCCTCCATCTTCGTTTTTGTTCACAACAGAGTTTTCCATTGCCGTGCTCAGTGAGTTTTGCTTAAATAGGAAACATGGTGTTTCACAGCTTGGGGAAACTTTAGATGGTGGCTCCTGCCCTGAGCACACAGAGCGTGAGCTGCTCTCTTAGCCTGGCTCCTCTTGGGCTCACTGCTGTCCTGGGCCTCAGCCAGTCCTCCTGCACAGCTCCCCCTCTGGTCTGTGTCTCTTCCGCACGGTGCGACTGTCCCCAGACTGCTTTTCAGAGGTTCAACAAATGCTATAGGCGGATCTGGCCCTGTGTTCGAAGACACGCACGCACACGGAGCCCCCTGCCAAAGCTCTGCTGGTGTTTCATCCCATCAGCCGTGGTCTTCCTGCTGAAGGCCCAGATGTTTCTTAACCTCTGTGCTCCGAATCACAAAGCTCTTACGTCACTCCTGTACAGGATGATTGAGAGATATATCCATGTTCTTAGGTCCAGTCATACTAGATATACTTACCTTTTGATACTAGGCTGGTTTTGCGTTATTGTATGATGTTACTTACTTGTATTCTGAATCTTTCAAAAAGAACTTCCTATTTAGGTTACAGCATTCTTCGACGTAAATCTTGGATTTCTTACCTAGCCCTTTAACGTGTTCAGGATGGGAGTGTATTTCGCATGTCTTGCTGCCAGGCAGTTTGAACCACTGGTGTGGTACATTCATGACTGTATCACTTCTACCTCCAGTGTTACAGGCTGCCTGATGGGACAGTCACACCTGTACCACTGATGGTTCAAGCTGGTCGGAATGTGTTAGTAGCTCAGTACTCTCTAACCTGTGACCTACCTAAAGAGAGTTGAAGAAGAAGAAAAAACAGTGTGATTTATTCTGGAAATAAATGACTTGGTTTGAGTTGTAGGCACCTATACTATACCACAGACTTTAACATTGAAATATTTCCATTTGATTTGAAGCTGTCTTCAAACAATCCTTACATGTTGCAGTTTTTTTGTTGTTAATTTTTTTAAGTTGAATAGTTGGAAGTTTTGTGCTCAACAATAAACTTAAATCACTGGTTGACAGTACATTATATTAATAGATCAGTGTATGAGAACTGCATGCATTCTCTGATGGCATAGCTTGGCTGTGTAAAAAAATGAGTAGCCATCAAAAAATAAAATTAAAAAAACCCTACACAAATAAGCTAGGTGTGGTGGCACACGCCTGTAATCCCAGCACTCAGGAGGCTGAGGCAGGAGGATTGTTGTGAACTCAAGACCAGCCTGAGCTACAAAGTGAGTTCAAGGCCAGCTTGAACTACATAGTGAGACCCTGTCTCAAAAAGACCAAAAAAAAAAAAAAAAAAGAGTAGTCATGTTGATTGGGTGGCTTGTTTTTGACCTTGACAAAGGAAGGTACAAGATGAATTTTCCATGACTCCGCATAGTTCCTTCTCATTAATTCCCAGTATTTCTTGGGCTGCATAAAGTAAAGTTCCTTGAATTGGGTAGCTTAATGCTTCATATTCTGGGTCAGACATCTGCAGTGGAAGTGTCAGCAGAGTAGGTTCCTTCTGGGGCTCTGAGGCAGTCTGTTGCAGTGCTTGTCTTCTGTCTTACTGTAGTGCTGGGCTTTCCTGGACTTACAACACGTGTGTCTTTACAGGGGCTGCTTCTGTGTCTCGTGTCTCTCTGCCTTTCTTTTAAAAGGCTGTCTCATTGAATTTAGGGCCCCACCTAAATCCAGTGTAGTCTCATCTCCAGGTCCTTAACTGCCTCTTTAAGAGCTTGTTTCTCTTTAAGAGCAGGTTCTCCTAGACACATACCTTGGGGGCTGTAGTCCACTCACCACAGCCTCCATCCCTGGACTTCTGTGACTTTACCAGCTTTTCTGAGTCTAGTATGTGTGTTTTTCTTAGGGGAAAAGAGAGGCAACAGAAGTTAAATAGATTTTAATTTGTCCAAATCCAGAATTAGAGGAATTACTTTTTATAGGAGCAGGGAGGTCTGTTTTTTTTGTTGTAGTGTACGGAAGAATAGTAGACTTAGTATGGTAGAGGGAGATTTTCAGAAACCAAGCACAACTTACAGTACCAGCAGGGCAAATAAACTTCGGATGTGTGAATGGGTTATTGTTGTGCCACTGTAAAACTGTAGTATATTTTCCCAACTACTGTTTGGGTTTGGTGTTTTGAGTAAAATTGCTGAAGGGTCTGCCACAGGTTGGGAAGTAAGCAGGTACAGAAAATGAAAAGCAGTAGTTCTTAAGATTTTAAGAGTGGACAAGGATGGTGAGTTTTCTTGAGGAGAGGGGAGAAGGTTAGGACTCACTACTGGTGTGTTAACCCACAGCAACAAAGTCAAAAAGGAAGAAGCGTACTATCTGTAACATGGGTCAGCCTTTTAGTTCAAACTTTACGGAAAGTCACACTCCGCCATTTCTCGTAGTCATGAGATCACTCTTTTCCTGCAGATCGAGGAGACTGGCAGAGGGAAAGAAAGTTCAACTATGGTGCTGGCAATAACAATCCACCCTGGGGTAGCGACCGGCACCATCAGTACGAACAGCACTGGTACAAGGACCACCACTATGGTGACCGGCGACATATGGACGCCCACCGTTCTGGAAGCTATCGGCCCAACAATCTGTCCAGGAAGAGGCCATACGATCAGTACAGCAGCGACCGAGACCATCGGGGCCATAGAGACTACTATGACAGGTGTGCGGAGTTCTGAGACACCAGGGGTTGACTGTAGGAGGGAAAGATGGTGGTGTGCACACATGTATCTGTCAGATCGTTCATTGAATGTCTTGCTTTGTGTCAGTCAGTCGCAAGTCTGATCAGAGGTCAGTGCTGTCCAGGCATCTTCGGGGGGCTGGAGAGAAGTCTTGATGAGAGCCCGCTGCCACTCACTGTGTGCTGGGTGATGGTTGGAAGTGGGGAGTTCTGAGGTTTTCCTGGGATTGGGAGCTTTACTGTGGGCTGGGGAAGAGGAGTGGCCAGTGATTCTTGATCTGGCCCTGAGAGTCAGGTAGACAGAGAGGAGTGGAATACGCACCCCAGGCTCAGGCCAGGAAAGAGCCTCCTGCCTCCTGCCTCCTAGGTCACCCAGAAGATAAGCAGGTGGGGTGAATGCCAGGTATAGGCTTTATGTTTGTGTTCTTTGGTACATAGGAATTATTTGTGGTTTACTTTACCTGAGCAAGAAAGGTTTTCTGCCTACCTTTAAGGAAATCTACCAAGTGCTGGCCATAAAATACTGGAGCCAGCAGCAGACATGGTTAAGCTTTCAGCCATATAGGTAGCAGGGGCTGTGGGGTGGGTCGCACCCTGTGGTCCTTGCCTTCCTCTTGACAGAGTCAAAGCCTTTAGAAGTTGTGCTCTCTCTGCTGCTGTGCAGCACCACCAGTGGTGTGTGTGGTGAGCCGTGGTTTGAAGTGTGAGAGTAGCAAGTATGGGAAGGTTTTGCCTGTTCTTCCTAAATGCAGGACTTGGCTGTGTATTTGATCTCGTAGTAGTTTTGGTTTTCTCTGGGCTGATAACGGGCTCTGCTTGGATTGTACTTGAATTTAAGATGGGGATATTGTGTACATACTTGTCGGTGTCCTGGTATCATTTAGATGATCTGGAAACCCAGGCTGCATTAGCTGAGCAGCAGCTGCTGCCTATCAGCTGTCTCCTTAGAAGGAACCACTACAAAAAAAATACCAAAAAACTCAGAAAACACGAAAAAGAAGGAACCACTACCATCACTGCTGCAGTGGGCACTTGCTCTGTTTTTGTTTGTGTTGATCTGTGTTTCTGTCGGGTATCATTTAAATGTCTTCTGCTTAAAGGACTTTTGTTTTTCTATGGGTCTGCTAGTGGTAAGTTCTCTCACCTTAGGGTTTATGTCTAATAAGGAGTTTATTGTGCCTTCATCTTTGAAAGATGTTTTTGCTGGGTATAAATTTTTAGATGAACAGTCTCTTTAAGTACTGCATTATTATTGCATGACGTCAGATGAGAAAGCTGTCGTTTGGACTGGGGATGTGAGTCAGTGGTACCGTGCCTGCCTGGCCTTTGTGAAGTCCTGTACTCCATCCTCAGGACTACCAAAGGAAGGAGGGGAGGAATCCATTTGTTCTGTATGCAGTGCCGCCTTTTTAATCCTTATTCATGATATATATTTTTTCTCATGTTTCTTGCGCTTGGGAATTGAGCTGCTTGCATTTGTAGGTTTGTCATATCCATAAAATTTAGAAACTTTTCCAATATTCTTTCTGGCTCCCTAGTAAAATTTCAGTTTTACCTACGTTTATTTTGCTGGATGTTTTCACACAGCTCACTCAAAATTGTTTACTGTTTCATTTTGGGTAGTTTCTATTGTACATCTTGAAGAAGCTTACTAGTGTTTTCTTTTTTAATGTCTAACCTCGTGGGACCATCCAGGATAGTTTACATTTCAAAGATGGTAGTTTTATCACTAAAAGTTGTATTTGGGTCCTCTTCCTCCTCCTCCTTCTTCCTTCTTTCCTTTTTTTTTTTTTTTAAATCTTCCATGTCTATAACTTTCCAAAATCAGGAATATAGTCATCAGAGCTCTTTTCTTTTCTTTTCTTTTCTTTTTTTTTTTTTTTTTGGTCTTTTTGAGACAGGGTCTTGCTATGAGTTCAGGCTGGCCTTGAGCTCACTTTGTAGCCCAGGCTGGTCTCGAACTTGCATGGATCCTCCTGCCTCACCCTCCTGAGTGCTGGGATTACAGGCGTGCACCACCACACCAAGCTTATCAAAGCTATTTTAAGGTCCTTTTCTGCTAATTGATTATATAATTTAGAGTTAGACTTGATTGATTGATCTTTCCATAGGTCTTATTGCCCTGGCGCTCTCCATGCCTGGTAGTTTTGATTGGATGCCAGGTAAAATTTACCTTGTGGAGTGCTTTTTGTATTTCTGTAAGTATTTCAGAACTTTATTATAAGACACAGGTTACTTGGAAGCGCTGATCCTTCCAGGTCTTGCTGACAAACTGTTAGCAGAATTGGAGCAGTGCTCAGTGAACTAATGGCTTGAGTTTGGGGATTTGTTTGGCTGGTGAGGATAGACACTGCTGCGTCTGCCTCCTGGCCTTGGGTAGTTTCCCACGTGGGCGCTCAGAGCACTGCTCAGCTGTGCCCTTGATGGGGGGGTCTCTGCAGTCTGCAGACTTCTCTCTCCATGCACATCTCTGCTACTGCTCTGCTGCCTGCTGTGGTCGCCGGGCAGCCTGTGGCCTCTCCCCACCTCTCTCCTCATGAGGCCATAGTCCTGGACAAGGGTTGGACTGGGGCTGCTAAAAGACTCATCTCCTTATGTCCGTCCCTCACGGAGCACTGCTCTTTATCTGTGTCTTAAACACCATAGGTCTGGTTTTGCTTTGGTCCTGGTGGTTCAAGCAGGAGAGTAAATGTGGTCCTTACCACTCCATCTTGACTAGAACCGGGTCACTCAGTTTCTCTCTCTCTCTCTCTGTCTCTGAAATTCACACTGCATAAACGAGCCATTTTAAAGTGAAGAACGCAGTGTGTCGGTGCGCCTGTAGTGTTGTGCAGCCACTCTTCTGTGTGGTTCCACTGCTGTTAGCACCTCAGGGAAAACCCTGAACGGTGAAACTGCAGTTCCTCGTTGTTTCTTCCTTCGCGGTCCCTGGCAACCACCAGTCTGTATTCTCTCACTGTAGATCTGCCTGTCTGGACGTTTCATAGCGAAGGAATCCTGTAACGAGACTTTGGTGTCTGGCTTGCTCACTTAACGTTTTCAAGGTTTATGCGCATCGTGCCCCGTGTCGTTTTCATTCCACCTTACGACTGAACGCTCTGTGGTACATGCACCCCGAGTGCAAGGTCCAGCTGGTGTTCTTCCGCTTCGTCGGTGGAGGCTGTCCTGGCTGTTGCGAACAGCGCCGCAGTGAATGTTGGTGCACAAGTGTCGACTTCGAGTTCTTCCGGGTGTGCACCCGGGAGTAGTTAAGTCATGTTGTGGTTCTTTAACATTTTAGGAACCACCACATTCTTCTCCACAGGGGTTGACTCATTTTATATTCCTTCCAGCAATGTGTAAAAGTTATAATTTTTCTACATCTTGTCCAACACTTTTTCCATTATTTTAAAAATACAGCCATCCTAGTATATGTGAAATGGTATTTTTTTTTCTTTTTTGTCCTTAAAATGTATCTTTTCTTAGTTTTGCAGTTCCAAGGGGATACTTTAGCCCTGGGTTTTGTTTTTTTTTCCACAAAAGAATTGTCATATCTACATAGTTGCTGGGTAGGTGCTATTTTTATTTCTGTATTAAATTTTTATTTTATGAAAAACTAGAACAGAATGTAATAACAAGATAAGAGAATAATAATAGTTAATACACTGTTTATCATTATATTTGAAGTAGTTATTCAGAATACAAGATATAGACCAAAAAGATTTTTACACAGAAGCAGCAGACAGATAATAGCAAAAGACTTTCTTTTCAATGAACTAGTACTATAAATGAAATACATTAGTAGATATATTAAAATAGTTTTGAAACAATTGGAGTAGGTAATTTGGAGAAGTATTTGAACTTCTCCCTATTATCTATCTATCTGTCTATCTAGTGTGTTTATTTCTCATATATGAGAAACTATATTTAAGCTTGTATGTCTGAATCACTTCAGTTAACATCTTCTCAAGTTGTATCCATTTGCCTACGAATGCTTCATGTTCACCTTTATTGGCAGAGCACTATTCCATTGTGTATAAATACCATTTTCTTTATTCATTCATTTGTTGATGGACATATACACTGTTTCCAAGATCTAGTTACAATAAATTGTGCTGTTATAAACATGGGTATACATGTAACCCTGATGATTTTAACTCTTTGGGGAAGATCCCTAGAAGAAGGATAGCTGGGTCAAATGGAATTTCTAGTTTTAGTTTTTTGAGAAATCTCTACACTGATTTCCATAAGTGGTATTAGTTTTCATTCCTGCCAACAGTGTAGAAGAGTTCCTTTTTCCCTTCATCCTCACCAGCATTTGTTATTATTAGATTTTTTTTTTTTTTATGGTAGCCATTCTTCTGGGGTAAGATGGTATCTTCCTGTTAATTTTAATTTGCATTTTTCTGATGTTCAGCAATGATGAGCATTTTAAAATTTATTTATTGGCCATTTGTTCTACTTCTGAGAAGTGTCTGTTCATTTTAGTTGCCCATTTTTTGATTGTGTCTTTTATTTTGGGGAGTCTACTTTTTTTTTTTTTTTTTTAGTTCTTCATGTATTCTTCATGTTAATCCTCTATTTGAGGAGTAGCTGGCAAAATTTTATCTTCCAGCAGATTAAGTATTTGTTTACCACTTAGATCTTCGATCCATTCTGATTTTTAGTTCATTCCATAGTGAGATCTATAGGTCTGTCTGGACTCAGTCTGCCACATGTGGATATCCAGTTTCCCCAGCGCCATATATTAAAGAGGCTATCTTTGCTGAAAGAGATAATGAAAGGGTAACACTGTGGGTTTGACTTGCATTTCCCTACTGGTTGTTTGGGTTGCACGTCTTGTTCTGGGCTTATTGACCATTTGTGTGGGGTTTTTTTGGGCAATATCTATTCAAGTCTTTTGTTTTTCAGTGAGTTGTACAGATTCTATTTTAATGGTATAACAAGAAGTTTATCAGGGTCTAGGCTAAAAATCTGAATTCTCTTCTCATTGAACACCAATTTAAAAATAATTTTATTAACCTTAACTGTTGATTGTGGTTTTTGCTGTTACCGTTAACGTAAAAATAATTTCCATGGGTCTTTTCTCCTGAGCTTGGTTAAAGGCTATGAAAATATTTACAAAATCAGCAGTAACTGTTCATGTGTGTATTTGCATCACTGTAGATCTGACATATTGAATGTCATTTCATAGGATGTAATTGTAGCAAAGATTTATTAAAGGTAGGAAAAGAAACAGGCTCTGCAGAACAAGTTTGGGCCAAGAAAAAGTAGCAAAATAAGTGCACCCTACGTGTGAGGGCGGCCACCATGGAGAGGAAACACACTGGCCTTATATGATGTATTTTGCCAGTAAATATAACATGCCGCTATTACAGCTTTCTTTTTGGCTTTGAACTCACTATGTAGCCCAGGCTGGCTTGGAACTCACAGTAGTCCTCCAGCCTCAGCCTCTAGACTGCTGGGATTATAGGAGTGTGCTACCACATTCAACTGTTTTTGTTTTTCATTTGTTTAACTTTTGATTGCAAGTCCACTGAGTACAAGAGGAAGTAGACGATGAGGAAGTGGGTGGGAGGGTGGAGGTGGCTTGGTGCAGATCCCTTGCCTAATGTGTGAGGCCCAGCACCACATGAAAAAAAAGAGGTGGATGAAAATCGGGCTTTGGACGTTCAGCTAATCCTTGTCTCTGTTTCAGACACCATCATGACTCCAAGCGGAGGCGATCGGATGAGTTCAGGCCTCAGAATTACCACCAGCAGGATTTCCGACGAATGTCTGATCACCGCCCCCCTATGGGCTACCATGGCCAGGGACCCTCAGACCATTACCGCTCTTTCCACACAGACAAATTGGGGGAATATAAACAGCCGCTGCCCCCGCTGCACCCCGCAGGCTCGGATCCTCGCTCACCCCCTTCTCAAAAATCTCCTCATGAATCCAAGTCCCCCCTGGATCACAGGTCTCCTTTGGAGAGATCACTAGAACAGAAAAACAACCCAGATTATAACTGGAACGTTCGGAAAACATAAAGGACAGCGTGGTCGGGGGAGAGCAGGAGTCATCAAGCACGTGGACGCTTTGGGTTGGTGGCCGGTTTTGGGACCGGGGTGGAGCTTCTGGATATGCTGCCACCGGCTCCTGCCGGCCAAAGGAGCACTTCAGGGAGTGGGAGGCCTTTGGCGGCCAGCTTTGGTCTGGGCACTGCTCCTGCACTTTGGCCCCCGCCCGACTCCAGCCTGGCTCAGGCCTCCCGCCTCGATGGGTGCTAGGAGGAGCGGTGACTTCTGCATACCAGCTTCATTGGGCTGTTCTCCAGTGAAGGGATTGGGGATCTCTGAGTCATGAATGTCTTGTTGCCAGGTTCAGTGTCCCCTGGACCTCGGTGCAGTGGTCAGGGGAAGGCACTGGTGCATGAAGGCTGCCGAGACCTGCTGGACAGTGTGTGATTGGTTCACTATGATGTAACGGATGCTGCTGACGGGGGCGGGGTGGGGTTGGGGTGAGGGTGGCGTCTCACATCTAGGACTTGGAGGGGAGCAGGTGCACCCCTCCAGTGTGTTCTGGGAGAAGTGAGACTCTTGACCCACATGTGAAACCTAAGGGTGGGGTGGGGCGGGGCCGGATAAAGAGAGGGAAGCACCTTCTGCCTTTGCCTCCTCCCTACCAACACTAATTCCCTGCTGTCTTTGTATATTTCAGAGCCTCGGTCTCACTGTGGGCCTCCTTTTTCCCTCTGTGCTGGGGAGAGGCAGGCTGACTTCGAGTGCTGTGAGTTAGGCAGCCTTGGTGTCAGCATGGGTCTCACTGACTGGGGAGTGAGCCGAAGGGTGTAGGGTGGGCTGGGGAGGGGTAATGTGGCCAGGGAACGGGAATCCCTGGCAGGCTTCTGACCTGTGGTGGGAGGGGAAGGAGAGGGCAAGCAGAGGCGGGCTTGCCAACCAGCCAGCTGTTCACGGCTGGAGTGGGGCCCTCGGAAGGCAGTGGGCAGGTCCCACCTGTGGGGGAGGCGTGCGAGCGAGCGGGGCGCTTTCAGTATTGGAGTAGGCCGGCACTGCAGCTGCACTCTGGGTTAGTTCCCTTGCACAGCTCGAAGAAGTGGACTGAACAGAACCATACATCTCCTGGCGTTCGTGGGCTGGTCAGACAGAAATCAGCTACCTGTGGTGAGCAAGTTTCCACCTGGAGCTGGAGGTCATTAGAGTTTAACTCTCTGTCTTTTAGGGTAAGATCTGTGAAGTATAAACCAGCGTTAATTGTTTTCCAAGCTAGGAAGCATCCAAAGCCGGAGTAGCTGGCTACGGGTGGTAAGAATCACGCTCGAGTTGGGATTGAGTCAGGACTAGGGGCCAGGTGTCACATCATGAAGCAGGCTCCTTTCAGTGTACTGATGCTGGGGCCTTCTAAAACATTCATTGTCAGTATAGATTGCCAGTATTCTTAAGGCATCCAAAGCCTTTGTAGATGGAGACAGAAACACTGACTGAGACCTAAGGAGCAGTGTGCCTCTGAGTGTCCAGACTCAGAGCTGATGAGAGCCCTGCCCTGCGCGCGTGCAGGGTTAAACCCACTGAACTGACTGCAGACCTTGTCCTGGGCAGCACCATTAGCGCCTCCACCGAGACCTGCTGGACCACTGCTCCCTACTTGGCTTCCCGGGTAGGAGCCCTGATCTCTGCAGCGCCTCTGCTCCCACGGTACTCTGGGTTGCTGGCTTTGGCCTCTACATTCATGTCCTGCAGCAGAGCCCAGTGACTGCTTGGAGAAGGTGGGGAATTCAGCCTCCACCCTGGCTACACGGTGAAAAGGAAAGCAGAGGTGGAGCTTCTTGCTGATGGTTATGCCACTACCCCATGTTTTTCCCGCCCAAGCCAAAGAGCAAGGCTAGGTTGGCTTGCTGCGCCCCTGATTGTTGTACCGACTCACTAAGGTTTTTCTCTCCAGTTGTTGATAGGAAATGCAAGTTATTCCCAAAGATGTCTCATCATGAGGAAAGAGAAACTTACTTTTGTTCATATTCAGGACTTTTGGTGCCATATGATGTAGCAGGAGGCAGTATCAGCCAGATCAGTGTTACATTGCTTCGGAAAAGACAGCATGCTTCTGTAAACATCTGTGTTAGGTGGTGAAGGATATCTGAAGAGTGGGCTGGTAGAAAGGAAGCACTTCCTCATTGATTTAAATCAGTATGAGCAGCATACGCTGGAATCACAACAGAAGTTTGCACAGGTAGAAATTCTCACGTGTAAGCGGGAGAAGTTGCCCGGGAACTGGAGGACCGTATTCTGTGGAGCCTGGCGATAAGCTCTTGCATTGTTGGTGGAGATAGAGTGGGTTGAGCGAGGAGGGAGTGACCCTCACCAAAAGCCGAGGTAAACGAGGACGGACCTGATGCACGATAGCCCTAGGACAGGACACATGAAGCCCAGGCTGAGGCTGGGCCCTCTGGGAGCCTGGCCCCATGGCCCTTGGCCTGCTGTCCTCTCCATTTAGTCATTCCTGTCAGAGGGACACCCAAGCGTGTCTCACGCCGCCCTGCAGACGCTCCGGCCCCATGCGCAGGCGCCGCAGTGCAAGGGTGTTCACTAGGCGTTCACGCGGTGACACTGAAGTCCTATGACCAAATCCACTTGTCAGCAGGAGCGGCGGCCCAGGCCCAGCACAGTGGTCTTGCGGGCCGGGGTGGCCGGGGCGAGGAGCCACGCCAAGGGTCCAGGCTGCTTTAGTCCATCTGCGCCCCACTCACTGGGGACAGGTGGTTTTCTTTATTGTAAAATTGTGGACTTTTAAACCTGTTGACTAAACAGTAATTAATTTATATTTGTGAAAAATGCCACTGTCCTAGTGATTTCTGATGTAAATAATGTTGTTTATATAGTATGTATTAAATTTTCCTACATTGTAAAACTGCTGTACTTTTGATTCTTGTATATTAAAAAGTGTTACTAAGGATTTTTAGCCGCGGGCTACCATGTTGCCTTGCATTTCGGTGTGAGCTGTGACTGGACTGGAGGTGCCGCCCGTCTCCCTCTCCTTGTGCCATGCTGGGTCCTGTCTGGGATTCTTGACAGCCTGGCACCTTCTCCAGTAGCATTTTTTCCCCTAGCAAACGCCGTTTTGTTGTTTTTTCCGGGCCTTGACGCCACAGGTTTCTCAGATTTTCTGTCCCCAGCAAGCTATTAAGGGTGACAGTTCCCTCGCTGAGCAGTTACAGGCCGAAGCCCACAGCCATGCGCTCCCCACGTGGCCTGGAGCTGCTGGGTCTGCCCGTGGTCTCCCCGGTGCCAGTCCTGGGAAGACAGGCTGGGCGCACCCCGCATCCAGAGAGAAATAAAAGCACTTTTCTGCCAGTGCACAGCTTGGAGGTTGCTTTAACAGTTGGGTTACAGATTCTAAAGGGAGAAAAGGCATTTTATAACGGAAACGCTGACACTAATGTTCACTCGGGCAGATGGCACAGGGCCAGGCAGCTTCAGCGTGGCCCGGACTGCAGGAACTTGCTCATACCTAAGGGTTTTTACGAATACTTGAGTAACTGACACCGAGCTCAAACCTTTCTCGTCATCTTCTCCACCCTCTTCCTCATGGCCTTCAGTGTGCTGTGCAGCCCAAGTTGGTCTCAAACGTGAAATCCTCCTGCCTCAGCCTCTCAAGTGCTGGGAGTACAGTTGTGCACCACTAATTAATTCTTCAGCTCCATTAATTCTTGACACCAGGTGGGGCTACTTGTCCGCTGAGAGCGCAGGAAACAACTGTGACTGCCCTGCAGCTCAGGGCCTTGGGCACAGGACCTTGCTTGGCCTGGCCGGGGCAGGAGGGCTGGGGTCTTCAGTGCATGTAGCCCTTGGGTGAATGACGAGCTAAGAGCTTTTCCTGCGCGTAAGAAAACTTCACTTAATCCTGCTGCCGAGCACAACTCGGCCGGAATGACCTGGAACTTTAGGAACAAGTGCTGCAATAATCCACCTATTAGGATTTACAATAGCAGCACGGCTTCAAGACCAACTGCTGCCAGGGCACCTGCCCTTTACCTGGCAGCACAGGCCCAGGGCCCTGCCTCCTCCCTCATTGGCATCCCCATTGGCCCTCTGTGCCAACAGAAGGGTCACTTGCTGAAACCCAAAGCCCTGCCTACAGGCTTCTCCCATCAGAGGTGGGCAGGGCCACACCCACTCCTCAGGGCCCATGCCCGGTGGAGGGCCTCCTGTATGTCACTTTCCCATCCCCAGGACTAAGTTCCTGCACCACAGCTCAGAGGAGGAGAGGTTGGTTTTGGCTCCTGGTTTCCTCCACGGTCGGGGGCTCCACAGCGGAAACAGCGAGGCTGAGGGGCCTGGGCGGAGGACAGCTGCCCACCTCAGGGAAGCCGGGAAGCAGAGAGAGGAGGGAGGAGCTGGGGACCAGAACGCACCCTGCCAGGTCCCGCGTGGGAGGTGAGCACCTCCCAGCAGGCCCGGCCTCCTCAGAGCACAGAACCCAGGCGCTCACCCGTGGGTGAAGCCACTGACCTGCACAGCGCCCCAGGATCCAACCACCTCTCCAAAGCCCCAGGTGTCCAAAGGAAGGCCGCTCCTTGAGGTCCTGTGGATCCACGTGAGTGGCGCCCTGGGCGAAGGGAGAGGTTTGCAACCCCGAGCCGGGCAGGAGCTGGGGCAGCTAGAAAGGCGAGGGAGACCTGGTGCGTGCGGCGGCCGGCTCAGAGCTGGTAAAGCCACAGCTTGCTGTGCGGGGACAGAAGCCCAGCGGGAAGGCCCAGCAGGGACCACAGCCTTCTAGAGGCGCTCAGGCTCCACGGGGAGATGCTGCTGGGGTCAGACGGCTCCTGCAGAGGTTCTCCTTGATCGAGCTCCACTGCCCACTGAGGGCGGGCTCTGGGACCCAAGCAGAGAGCCGGAGGGACGCAGTGGAACGGGCGGGGAGGGGGGGCAGGCGGCACACCAGCAGGCAGCAAGAGGGCACAGTCTCCTAAGTGCCAGGGAGATGTAGCCGGAATTGCAGGGCGGGGTGCAGGGTGCAGGGAGCAGAGCCCGGGCAGACGGGTCCCGCACAGCAAGAGGCCCGGCCAGGGCATGAGGGCGGTGGCGCGGGGGCTTGGACCCCAGCTCCGTCCTTAGCGGCGGGTCCAGCCCTCAACTATGAAGTGACACTCTTGTGCCCTTACCAGCCAGAGACAGGGACGAGCGAGGTCTCGGAGATGGCGCACAGCGCTGGACACCTGTCGTCCCGGGGCTCCTGACAGGGCCTGTGCGGGCTGCCCTTCCACTACGTCTCCGGGGCAGAGGCTGAGGGCCTGGGCGCCTGCGGTTCCGGATGCTGCCTGCAGAGGGCAGCAGGGGCCCACAAACGCCCGCCTGGCAGTACCCGGGACTGCAGAGCCAGGTCGCAGGGAGCCGCCCCCGCCCTGCAGGAGGCGCGACCCGCCAGGCAGGAGGAGAGGGGTAGGGGCGCGGGGAGAGGACGTGGAACTTGTGATCCTCCTGCCCCAGCACCCAGTGTGCTGGGACTACAGGTGTGCGTGTCCCTGCCCAACCCAAGGGACCACGCTGTCTGGCGACCCTCACCCGGACGCCCAAGCTGGCTGCCTTGGGTCGGAGCCCTCTGCCACCTGCTGCTGCTGGCCACTCCAGCCCCGGCTCCTTCCGGACCCCTGGTGACCGCCAGCCCACACTGCCGTGGCCGCTCCAGCATCTGAAGCCAAATTCGCCTCTAGACCCCTGTCCCTCCCCCTCCTCCGCCGGCCCCCAACTGCTGAGGCCTGATCCCCTCCGGAATCGGTTCCGAGCTGGTTCCCCTGAGCGGCCCTTTCCAGCCCGCTATCCCACCCGTTTCAGGCGGTCTCCCTCTGCGCCCGCAGCCAGGCCAGCACTCCTGTGGGTCGCGCCCACCGGCACTGTCCGGCCCCTCTGGCTGCGAGGCTGCTTCCCCTCATTGTGCGGCTGGGTGGGCGTCCGCGGCCGCGCCCTGTGGCCCTCGGTGTCCCTGGGCGGACAGTGACCTCAGGGGCAGCTGCTGCCCCTGGGGGCCCCCTTTGGAGAGGTGTCCAGAAAGAAGGGTGTGGGATGGAGGGGTGCTGCCACCTGCCAGAGGCAGGCGACTGCCAGGACAGCTTCCTAAGGCTCCCCTGCAGCGGTTAGCCCTTAGCTGCTGGGCTGCGGGAAGGGCCGGAGACGCCAGGGGGCCAGCGCGGGTGGCCGTGGGCTTCCTGGCCGAGTAGACAGGGGCGTTTGCTACCTATGCGGGTGGGAGCCCAGCATGCCAGCGGCTGAGACGGCTGGATCACAGGCCTCAGTGCCCAGCGGCCAGGGCCTGGCCAGCGCCCTCTACAGGGAGTGGTGGGGAGTAGCAAGGGCTGAGCGGCGGCAGTGGGGTGGAGAGCCCCGCTGGCCGGTCCGGGAGGAACCCTGGCCCAGGGGGAACAGGCCTCAGGGGTCCGGGCCCAGGCCTGGTGACCTGTCCTGAGGTCCCGTGCTCATCTCCTGCGAGACCAGAGATGGAGCCTCTGTGCCCGCCTCCGCTGGGGCTCCCTCTCCGCATTGCTCTGGGCTGCGCTGCCCTCTAGCTACCGCTCTTTGCCTCCTCGAGTGGCCTCCACGTCACCTGTCCCCGAGCTCCAGTGTGCTCACAGCGGCCACCTGCCCTTCCTCTCCCACAGTGGGTGCAGACCCCAGCCAGAGAGATGGGGTCCACCGCTGCGCCTCCCCCTGGGAGTGCAGATGCAGGCCAGGAGGCTCGTTCTTTCAGAGGTCTCTGGAAGAATTCGACTTCTAAAAAGTGTCTGCATTTTAATGCAGTTTACGTGTGTGCTGCTGAGGCGTGAACTCTGCCTCTGAGGGGCAGCTTCATTTGAAAGAGATCAATCTGGGGCTGGGGATTTAGCTCACCGGCACAGCGCCTGCCTGGCAAGTGTGAGGTCGTGAGTTCGATTCCCAGTACCGGAAGAAAAACAAAAAGAAAGAAAGAAAGAAATCGACCTAAGCTAATCCCGGAGCATGCGGAAGGCAGGGAGGCTTGGGCCCCGCTCCCTTAGGTTGAATTGGTGGTGCCAAGGGTCAGAGCTAACTCTGGTGGCCTGGGGACCCCCGCTGAAGGCTTCACAGGCCTGAGGGGGGCAGCAGAGGGAATGGCACCCATGACAGGCTGCGGGGCTCCCGGCCGGGCCCTGCCGTCCCAGCCGCCTCGCACTGAGGGGGCCTGTTTGTGTCCACCACACATCACCAGCCATTGCTTTAAATCACGCAGTTCACTTGAGTTGTGCTGGTTGTGCTTAGGGTTAATTAGTAAGCGTGTCTTGCTTTTCTAGTCGCAGCAGCGCGGATCACAAAGACTCTCCCTGGTCTCTCGAATAATACAGTGGACGCACGGCAGCCTGCGGGGCCTGGCTCCCACAGGAGGTCTGTGCACTGCGTGTGCCTGGGAACGCGGGCGGCCAGGACCTAGGTCCCTAGGCAAAGTCGCCCGGGAGATGGGCGACGGCTCACCCACGACGCCACAGCCAACGCTGTTGTCCGTTTGAGGGTGCGGTCGGTGAGCGGAAGTCGCTAAGGAAATGTGGAGAAAGGAAGATTCTGGGTGAAGCGACCAGACGGCGTTCCTGCGGAAGGCCGGCCGAGGCCGCAGGCATCACCTGCGGGAGCTGGAGGCCCACAGACCTGAGCACGGTTGTAGCCAAACCCGCACAGTAGGATGCTTGGTCAGACTGCACAATGCAGGGCTCTGCGCGGAGGGCCGAATGCTAAGGCATTCGGAGAGACGCGCTGTCAGAACCCACGTTCCAGCCCAGGTCCTGTCACCAGCCCACTGCCGCCTTTTCCTGTGGTCCCAAGTTGGTAGCAGAGGACAATGATGCCCAGCTACAGGATGCAACTCAAGGTCAAGGTCAGTGGGCTCCTGAGGACCCGAGGGCACAGTGTCGCTCTGCCCCTTGCGTGGAGGCGGAGCCTGGAGGTGCGCGTCTGTAATTCCGCGATTGTCCACCTCTCACCACTAGAGGTCGCCCGCGAGTACAGGGACATCCACCTGCTATTTACTGTCACTGCTGTGCATACCCCCGACGTGGGCTCAGAGCCTGGCACGGTCAGGCCGCATGTATTTGCTGAGTCCATGAATGTGTCTCCAAGCCCAGACCATTACCAGCCATATGGGGATGACCTACAAACGTCCCTGCCAGGAAAGAGGGAAAAGGACTATTATTGTGTTAGACTCAGGCAGTCAGCTCCCAGGGCGCTTGCCTCAAGGCTTCAACCCCAGATCATTAGCAAACAGACGGCTTTGTCTACTCGAGAAGGTGGCGGCTGGAGATGCCTGCTCCTCCCTGGGGAGGGGACCCCTGTCCACACCTGGTCCCTGGTGGCTCAGGGCCCAGCCTGAACCTGAGGCCACCCAGGGGCCCTGCTTATCAGGGCCTCTGACGGAACCCGCCTGGGCTTGGAGCCATGGGATTCCCACCAGGCGGTGGCTGGGGTAAACCAGCACCTGCATGCAGCGCTTGGCAGAGTGCCTGGCACGTGGCAAGAGTCCAGGATGCGTAGCTGTCATGACACTGGGGGGGTGACTCCAGCCTCCCGGTGCATGGAGTGAGACCACACCCACAGCCAGATGGTGACTGAGATCACCCAGAAGGGCTGCCCCACGCTGGACCGTGACGCCCCCGCTGAGGGCCCGCTGGCACCCTGCACCCCTCGTCCTGGGACCCTGAGCCTTTCAGGGCTCAGAGCCGGGGGCTGTTGTCCCATCCTGACCTTCTCTCCCATCCCGTCCCTTTTCTGGGTCCAGGCTTCGAGTCCCCACCTCCACTCAGTCTCCAGGTGGAGCTTAGAGCCCTCTCCTGCTCACCCCAGCGCCAGAATTCTAGCTTGACTCCATCACAGCTTGGGGCGTCCTTGTGCTCCCTTTCTGTCTTCAAGGACAGAATTAGGAGGCTGCAGTGGGTGCAGGTGGGGTAACCAGACCTTGAGGGGTGACCTTAAGTAGGTCACCCGGCCTCCCGCAACCTCAGTCTGGGCGTCTGGCCATCTTATCCACCTTCCTGAGTTGCTGCCGAATTGGTCAAGACTCGAGAGCCTCTTCTGTCTCCCAAGGAGGTAGAGGAGCTGCGGGGCACAGTGAAGGGGCCGAGCTGGGGTCTCCCCGGGGGTCCCTCTCTGCCACTGTGCGTCCCTGGCCATCTAGGCCACCAAACAGGAGGCCACGCCCCCAGGCTGGTGCTTGGCCTCAGGCAGGGGCTGGGTGGTTCAGTGGCCCGAGCTCTTAGGCTGTTCCCTTAAGCGGACATTGGAGACTTCTGCTCCCCCATTTCCAACCCTGTTAACCCCTTTTGAGACCCGTTCCGGCCTGTTCCCACGCCCTGAGGCAGCTTAGCCTCTGTGACAGCTGACCCGCCCTTGATGCACAAATAGATTTGAGGGGGCTTCGAGCCATTCTCTGGCGGTCTCTGATCGATCTTGCTGTCCCCCGGCTGGCCTGTGTGGCTGGGCACATTTCAGTGTGTCCAGATGACCCGGAGAGATGAGGCAACCAATTGGAGTTCAACTGTGGAAGACTCCATGTGCCACCCCGGGTCACCCTGAATGACGCCCTTCCCCCATTCAGCGTCACAGGCCGGCCTGGGTGTGTGCTGGTGGCCCGGAGGACCTGGTGGGTATGACATGCCCTGCAGTTTGATTCCATGAGCAAATCTGTGACGTGGTGTGACTCAGCCACGGGTCTGGGCTCTGCCTGGCACTTCCTCCCTGCGTTCCCTTGTGACACCCTCTCCTGTGCCATCTCCCCAGGCACCAGGGCAGCAGAACCCCCACCTTTGCTGTGCGATTGAAGAAACCAAGGCATCAGTCCCCTCAGCAGTAAGATGCCAGGCCGGGAGTTGAACCAGGATCCTTCCAGCCACGACATCATCTAGTATCTGAGAAGCCTCTCCTGTTCTTTTAGCTTTCTTTTTTAAATGTGAGCGCCACTGCCAGCCTAGCACTCTGGGAGGCTGAAGCAGGAAAGTCACAAGTTTGAGACCAACTTGGGCAATTTAGAGAGAGACTGTTTAAAAATAACTTTAAGAGCCTGTAATCCCAGCACTCAGGAAGCTGAGGCAGGAGGACTCTTGGGAGTTGGGAGACCAGCCTAGGCTACTGTTATGGTTGATACATAGTGTCTATTTGAGGAGTCTAGAGGCTTGGCTAAGTGACTCAGCAGTTCTGCATCCTGGGGTGAAAAGGACATGCCCTTATGCTCTGGGATGTTTTTCATTGTGTCAGTCTGAGAAGTTGGGAAGGTTAACTAGTGATTCAGCAGGGGGCGAGGGTGCTTACTTTGTATCCATCCTGAGCCTGTGCAAGAGGAAGGCCTGGAGATTAGGCCGGTGCTACACATCCCCTGGGTAGGGGCAGCCCGCTCACAATACAAGAGAGGGCAAGAGGCTTGTTCCCCTCTTTTTGCCCTTGCTGCTTTTGCTGTCTTGTGCCGCCTTGAAGCGTTGCCCTCTGCCATGTGCCACTCTGCCTTGGCGCCAGCCGAGTATGGACTGAAACCTCCACAGACTGTGAGCTAAATAAACCTTTCCTTTCTTAATTTGGGCGGCAGGTATTTTGTCTCAGCAACTAGAGAAAAGTAACGAAGACAGCTACAAAGTGAGCTCAAGGCCAGCCTGAAATGCGTAGGAGACCCTGTCTCAAAAAGACAAAGACAAAAACAAAAATAAAAAACCTTAAAGAAGTTGGCATCATCCGTCCAGCATAATTTAGCACCTGGCCTTAGCACACCCGGCTGTCCTTTACCAAGTGCAGGGCCAGGGGCTGCTCAAGCTGAGGGCTCCCAGGTCACTGCTGGGCCGTGGCCTTGGGAGTCCCTAACCCTCAGGGGGAGCCACTGCCATCGGCTGTTAACTCAAAGCAATACACTTCCCTTCATTTAGGAAGTTTCTCCTACGAGCGCTGCCTTCCTTACCACTGCTCTGGGAGGTTCGTGTCACTTAAAAGTTCCAAAAGGTTAGTCTGCCCGCGCTTTCTAACATGAGCAAATCTCATGGCACCACCTTCACAGGGGGCTCTGAGCCCCCCTGGGGATGGCACGGTCTCTCCCCAGCAGGTGTACCCCCACCCCACCAGCTCCTCCTCCTCAGGATCCCCCAGGGCCCACCCTTTGCACCCTCTCCTGCTCAGCCGCTGCCTGGCACCCCCGGGCTGTCTGGAGCTGGGACCGCTCCGGAGGCCCAGGTCAGACACAGCCTTCCACGTATGGAGCCCATGGTGGCTTCCGCCGGCAACTGGAATAAAACACCGAGTCTTCCCCAGTCCGCGGCTGCTCTGGAGCCGCGGGGGACCTGGTCTTCCCGCTCCGCCACCTGGAGTCGTGTGGGCTCTCGCTGTTCCCTGCGCTCCCTGCGGTCCTCTGGCCTCTCTCTGCCTGGAGCTGTCTGCTATGCCCACCAATTTTCGCAGTCCCAGCCGCAAACAAGCAGACTCACCACCGCAAGGCGCAAGGCGCAGGAGCGCGCCCCACGTGAAGGGAGGGGGTCCTCACTTCCGCGGGGTCTCCTGCACTGCACCAGGGCCTGTGTGCGCGCACTGTGTGAGCATTAGCTCACTGGATTTCCATAGCGACCTTGGGAGGCAGGTGCTTATAATTCCATTTCACAAATATGGAATCTGAGGCTCAAAAAATCCACGGGAGACCACACAGCTAGCGACGGGCTGAGCCGGGTTTGACGCCAAGTCAGGCCGCTGCCTGAGCCGAGCGCCACTCTCGCTCTGCTCCTGCCTGGCTCTCAGGCTGAGCCAAACACCCTGCAGACTCCACAGCCCCCTACACCGCCCCCGCATTGAGGACTGAAGCCGGGGAGTGTGGAGCTACATCCCTGGGCCTTTATTTTGTGACTGGGCCTCGCTAAATTGCCAGTCTGGCCTTGAACTTGTGATCTTCCTGCCTCAGCCTACTAACTAGCTGGGGTTACAGCCCGACTTTCCCCTGTCGTTATAAATGAACTTGTGTTCAGTTGGTTTTTTTTTTTTTTTTTTTTTTGGTTTTTCTCCGGTACCGGGAACCAAACTCAGACCTTGTGCTTGCCAGGCAGGCACTTTGCTGCTGAGCTAAATCCCCAGCCCCATGTGTTCAGTTGTTTTTAAGTAATTCTGATTTGCCAAAGAGCTCCAAAAGCTTCGATTGGCCGATTGCTGATTGCCGAGCTGGAGAGCCACCCAGGAAGCCAGGGCTGGCGCAGGGCCCCGCCCCCCCACCGCCAAGCTCCGCCCCCAGCCCCCACGAGGGTGCCGGCCCCGCAGGAGCTCAGGACGGGCGGGGGCGGCGCCACCCTGCAGCAGGGCACCTGGCTGGGCCCCTGCTGCGCGGCGGCTCGCGGCGAGGGGTGCGCTCCAAGCCCCGCCTGCGGTTGGCGGGGAGCTGAAGCCCTCCTCGGACTCGCTACCTCGTCACGCCCTGTTCCATATTCATGATGAAAAGCAAATTTCCATGTTCTGGAGGGCAACCGGTAGCATGGTGCTTGGGAGAGAATTCATGCCGGTTAAATCCAGGGAGGGTCTTGAAAAAATTCCAAACCAAGAATATTTTCTGGCAAGCGTCCTATAGCATTTTCCCGGGATGGTGAGCGAGCGATTTCCCCACGTCTGCGCCCGGCTTGCCTGCGGTCCCTCTCTGCGCGGGCGCCCGAGCTAGCTCGGCCTTAGTGCGGGTGAGGTCCCTGGCACTGCTGGCGGGGGCTGCAGGTGAGATGAGGTGTTCTGTCCTTCCCGCCGGGTTCCTTTCTCGCAAACCCAGCTCCCCCGATTTCTCTGCAGCCTGTGCGAAGAGCAGGGCCCTGGGAATTCCCATCCTACCCCTGGCGTTCTAGTCCTGCCTGGGACTGCTACAACCCTCGCTCTTTGGACTCCCGGGTCACCTCCCTCCCACGCCTGTCCCCCCTCCTGCCAACACTGGGCAGTCCTGCGTGCCACTGTGTGGGAACAAACCTCCGGAAGCACCAAACCTCAAGTGACAGATGCTCCTTGCTTCTCCAGGAGGGACGGCGGGTTCAGAGAGGTTCAATGACTCGCCCAAAGTCACACAGCAGGCAGCGTGGCGAAGCTGGGATGCTGCCCAGCTCAGCTACACTGCTGCTCTGCCTGGTGACCCTTCGTGCTAAGGGCAGGGTCTCCAGGACAGAGAGACCCCGGTGCCCATCTTGCTTCTACCTTGCAGGCAAGTGAATTCTGCTGATTCCTCTACCTATAAAAGGGGTCCGGATTTACTCCTGATGCATCGGGCTGCTGGCAGGGCTGAAATGCAACCGCAGCCAGTAGAGGACCCGCCCCCTACCGGGGGCCCCGGGCTGCGTCCCTGGGAAGGGACTCGCAGGGAGGGAGGCGCTGATGGCACGCCCAGCTTCTCACTGACTGTGCTGGCTGGTTGTCCCGCAGCTCAACTCCCCCAGCCACGTCCAGGGGCCCCTTTAGGTCCCTCCACCGCGCAACCACCAACACCCCTTGAGCCAGGGAGCTGCAGCTGCCAGGCGTCCCCACCCATCCCAGGGAAGGGCAGACGGCGCCTCCAGGGAAGCAGAGGGCTCGGCGCTGCTCGCCCCAGACACGCCCCGCCTCGACGCACCGTCCACCCCCGAGGGGCCCGCAGTCCTTTCGAAAACAGACTCCAACGTGATGTCCAGAAGAAAGTAACAAAACGAAACAAAAAACCAAACTTTACTTGCATTTAGCCATTAATAAATAATTTACAGTATGTACAAGTGGTGACACTCTGCACGGCCGCAGATACAAGGACGCGGTGAGGAGTCCCCACTTCCAAGCAGAATGTGATCAAACACAACCAAAATAAAGTGCTTCAACTTTTTACTTCCAACAGAGGGATCATCTAAGCAAAGAAACAAACAACGAAAAAAACCAAAAACCCAGCTGCGGGGGGCGGGGCTGAGCGCCCCCCACCCCTAGCGTGGTTCGGCCAAGGAGCAGGACCTCGGGGGCGGGGACGGGAGCCGCAGTTCGCAGCCTCCTGGCCAGTGTATGAGAGGTCCCTGGGGACAGCAGAGGGGCCGCTGCAGACGCTGAAGAGCGGGGACGGGGCGAGATGACCCGCCGGACCGGGGTGCACCTCTGGGAGCGGAGACTTTGGGAGCCTGGCTGGTCCCTGGGCTCCGTGGACGGGGTGGGGGTCTCTCACCACTACGGGGCTCCGGGGAAGGGACCAGAGGGGGAGATCCTGCCACGGGCTCCTGACCCAGAGCCCAGACATGGGTGGGGTGAGGCTCCTGGCACAGTGCAGGGGAGGAGCAGGCAGAGGACAGGGCAGGCCAGCTGGCCCTGTCCCCTGGTCTCCTGCCCAGCCCCTGCTGCCCAGGCTGCCCTGCCTCAGGGGAGGGGATGGAGGGTCAGAGTCTCTTCTCGGTGTGGACACCTGGAACCAAGCACTTGTCTTTCCTAAGCACAGTGGAACACGGCACTGAGCCTGGGGCGGCCCTGCCCGAGCCCCACACCAACACGCGCGTCCCTCCAACCACAGGGCTCTCCGGGCGGCGGCGGGCATCGTGGGCGGGCGGTGCCAGGAGGCACAGCCTGCTGGCGCAAGCAACGTCCAGAGCAGCGCCCTGTGGGGTGTACTACCTACTAGAGGGAGCCCCGCCCGCCTGGGGGCGGAGCCTCAGCCCCCAGCCGTCCCGTGGGCTTGCTGTGTGTGCGGGTGTGCGGGGGGTGGGGCGGTGTGTGTGCGCATGTGCAGCGGTCCACTGGGCCTGTTTCAGTGCATTGCGAGGGGAGGCAAGGGGCCGTGTGGGCCATTCCCAGTGTCGCTCTGGCGGGGCGGGGGCTCCAGCCTGGGGGGCTCTGTTCTGCACATTCACACAGCAGGAGAGGGGCAGAGCGGAGCCGCTCTCCCTCTCACACGGCTCCACCGTCACAAACACCACAGCACCAATCACCACAACCTTGTCACGTGCACTAGAGAGAGGGCCGGGTGGCCTCTCCTCCGAGCCCCTGCCAGAGACAGCTGTGAGGCAGATGCCCCACAGGCCCCTCCACCGCCTGGCCGGCAGCTGGCTCTGCTCCAGAACACCGCAGAGACCCCAGGCCACCTGCTGGGCATCTGCACCAGGTCGGTGTCCCCAGCCCTCAGGTGGGTGCAGGCAGAGTCCTTGCCTCACCACCTAGCAGAACACAGGTAGCAGGGCGAGGAGCGCGAGGAGGCCGAGGAGGGGCCGGGGGCCGGGGGTCCGCGCTGCAGCCGCCACCCCGCGGGGCAGCTCCCGAGTCCTCTCGTACAGGTGCAGCTTGTCCTTGTTGGAATGCAGCATCTTGACATCCTCCAGGGCGTAGTAGGCAGCCAGCGTGAAGTTCACGTCGCCTGTGGTGAGGAGGTCGAAGACGCAGGCCTGGTAGTACAGGTCCTCCACAGGCAGCTTCTCCTTGCACTTGGCCACCGCTGTCTCGTAGGGGAAGGTCTCAGGGGCCTCGGGAGCCGGGCTGGTGGCCGCTGGCCTGCGGGCGCCGGGGCCCTCCGCCTGGGATCGGATGGCCTGGAAGTCGATCTGCTGGTTGAGCGGGCAGCCCCGCAGGCACAGGTAGAGGCCCTGGCTGTCCCTGTCCTCCACTGCATTGACCACCTCCTCGGGCATGCGCACGGCGAAGGTCAGGTAGCGGCCCACCTGGCGCACCACGATGGTGGTGCCGATGTACTTGGCTTGGATCTCCACGTGCTGACCCGACACCTTCTCTGTGATCTTCAGGCTGTTGGCCCCATGCTTGTCCCCGCCGTTCTTGGAGCCGTCGGCGAAGGCGGCTGGGAGCTCGTCCATCTCGGCCTGGTACACCTTCTGGTCCACACACTCCTGGAAGTTCTTGAAGATGATGGTGAGCTGCGGGTGGGGACAGAGGGCAGTGGGTTAGGTGTGGGGAGAAGCTGACCCTGTACCTCTGATGCCCCGCCTCGAGGCAGGGGGGAGGGGGGGGGCTCAGATCTCAGTTACAGCTGCACCATTAGGCACTAGTATTTTTCCTTAAAACAAACTCGCCGTTTTATTTTAAAAAATGAACAAACAAACCCAAAAACTCTTCAGAAAAACTTTAGGTCACTGCCCAAATTGGAAGATAAGGTCATTTATTCTATAGACAGATACAACATAATGACAGAAACAGAGCTATGGCTTTTCTTATATGAGAAACCCAAAGTGTAAGTACACTAAAGGGCAAATTAAAGATAGTAGGAAACAGGGAGACTGATCTTTTGTAAAATGGGAAGGAGACCAAGACATGTGGGGAGGTGAAAGCCAGGGGAGGAGAAGGGGACCTAAAAAGAATTAAGCCGCACTATGTACATGCCCAGCTCCCCAGGACGAATGTCATCATCATGTACTGCAAATATGGACTCATAAAACTGAAGACCAAGAAAAGAAATCGGACACAAAATGATAACAACAGCCAAAAAAAAAGAAGTAAAGCTAATTAAAAATAAAAGCTCATTGGTGGTAGGCTGCGAAATGGTGCCCAAAGGTATCAGGCCACGAGCTGAGGGTACCAGCAGCCGCCAGAAGCCAGAAGAGGCAAAGGGTGGATCCTCTCTGGGAGCTTCCAGAAGGACCAGGCCTGTGAGATTTCAGCCTCGTCAGGCTCAGGGTGGACTTCTGAGCCCAGAAGTATAAGGGGAAGGTTTCTGTTGGTTTAAGCTACTTCCTCTATGGCAACTGCTAGAGCAGCAGCAGCAGCAGGAACAGCAGGAAGCTGATCTGCTCCACGAGCTAACACCGTCTCCATGCTGCCAGGGGTACCTGCTGCAAGGGGTCACACCGAGCCAGGCCCTGGAGGAGGGGAAGCAGGAAGGGGCCGGTCACCCAAAGGGACAGAGGCTTCAAGCTGCACGCACTGCCCTGCTAGGAGGAGAAAAGGAGGCGCAGGAAAGAGGGTGGCCCCACACCTGCAGCCTGGGAGAAGGGCCCGTGTGTGCGTCTCCAACAGCAGGCGTCATCCAATGTGCGGTGCCTGCCGCTCTCTCCTCCATGAGCCCAGCCAGCAGGCGACATGGACTGGGGACACGCGTGACACAGGGAGGGGAATAACCACCTTTCCCATAATGCTGCTCCCGGCAGCTCTGGTGCCCTCCTGGAGCCAGGGCAGTGAGAACCTGGATGCCCAGGCTGACCACTCACCTGGGAGTGCCAAGCCTCAGTCCCTACCTGCTGCCAGGGACCCCAAAGGGCAGCCGATCCTGCCTGGGCACTGGGGCATGTGTGTGTGTGTGTGTGTGTGTGTGTGTGTGTGTGTGTGTTGGTTACAGGGCATGATGACAGCTGGGGTGGCTATGTCACAAAGTGCTAAGTGAGTCCCTGGTCTCACAGCAAGTATAGGACGAGGATGGGGTCCCAGAGGTGTCAGACCCCAGGGTAAAAGCAAAGTGGCTGCAGGAGGACCTCAGCGCAGGCAGGGCAGTCACAGATGGATGGGCCATGGAGGTCCAGCGTAGGGACTGGAGCCGAGACGCAGACCAGGGGTGTGTGGCTGCCACTCCAGGTGGCCGGGCACAGCCAGGCCAGGGAGGCTGAGGGGAACCAGAGAGTAGTGGCTCAGCTGGGTGGATACATGGGCCTGGCCCCAGGGGCTGGTGCCTAGAGAAGGAGGTAGAGGCTGCAGGGCCTTCCAGAACCTTCTAGGACAACGGGGTGGCAAGAGCAAGGGAGGTGTCCCTGGTGCTGCGCGTTGCTGTGAGCAGCTCCCCAACACTGTGTGACGTTAGGGGCGACCAGGCAGGATGGGGAGGCACAGGGCTGGGGACCCTCAGGAAACGCTGAGAAGGCCCAGGGCCAGCGTGGCTGAGGAAGAAGAGTCCTCCCTCAGATCAGAAAGGAGGGCAGCCCACAGTGACTGCTGGCCCCTGGGCCCCTGCCTCCGTGGGAAAACAATGAAAGTCGCACTTTCTGATTACACTGGTAGAAGGACTAACGTAGGCAGGGCCGGATCCCATTAACTGTTTTCTCCTGCAGGCCTGTGACCTGCGGGGCGAGGGGCACAGTTCGCGTGTCTACACAGGGCCGGGCCAAGGTCGAGGGGTCTACACTGCGCAGCCCGGACTGTGCAGCCACGGAAGCACTGGACTCGACTGCCCCATTCCCCGGGCCGCAGCCCCGAGCCCACCCCTCTCCACGACGGCAACTTGACGGGCTCAGCCTCCTGCGTCTCCTCTCCGGCCAGCAGCTCGCCAGCACCCTGCGAGGTGGGCCAGCCGGGTGGTCTGCACCGTGGGTGGTCCCAGTGTCCCTGCCTGGTGGGCAGGGCCACACAGACACTGGGGAGGGGGCCGCTTTCCAAGGGCCATCGCTGTCTCCCTGGAACAGGAAGGGCTGCTTTCGCTCTGATCTCTCCCTCCCTCTCCCTCCCTCTCTCTCTGGCGCCTCCTGAAAGGCTGACAAGCTGCCTACTCTCCTTGGCACCCGTGCCAGCCTCAGCCACAAGCAACAGCATGAAGGGGCCTGTCGAGAGCCAGTGGCACGCTGCCAGCAGAGCCCCGGGCTTTTCCCCTGCCACACGAGGGTGAGCCCGGGCTTCATCGGCAGCCTGGTCCGAAGCCAGTGCTGGGACACAGCAGGGCACAGGGCTGTCCTGGGGAGGGGCGGCGGCCTGAGATGCAGTCTGCAGAATGACAGGCAGGCGAGGGGGTCGCAGGAGAAACTAATGTGGGGGAGAAACTGGCAGCGGACAGCCCAGGTCCTCTCCTCCCGAGCCTCGGTGTCTTTGCCTCTAGAATGGGTGCTACCTGCACAGCTGGGAAGAGGCAGCCAGAGGCGGGTGCTGGGGACCATTATTTGGGGGATAAAAACTCCCTGCCTCCCTCAAGGCACTGGGCCATCACTGCTCTCTGCCCGGGGCTTGCCACTGTCCCTTGGGGGCCAGTTCATTGGAACTGGCCGGGGTCCCAAGTCCCTCTGCACCCTGCTGCCCAGCGCCTTCTGCTGGGCTCTGTTCTCCTTAGCCTGGGCGCTGCGGGCAGGGAGAGAAACCTGGTGCCCAGGGTTGGCATGGGGGCGGCAGGGGGGCACGAGACGGGCAGGGGCCTCCAGGAAGAGGCAGGGGCAGGCCAGGGCACTGGGGACTGGTGTTTCTCACCCAGGGACCACAAGGCCCCCATCCGGCCTGAGATCTGAAACTGGCCCGGCCACAGGCCCCGGTGCTGTAACTGGCCCCCACAGGAGCCTGCTGCAGAGGCCCCGAGCCCTCGGCCTGCGGAGATCAAAGGCAGCTCAGTCCAGCAGCGGCTGGGTTGGTCCAGCCCTGCCACATGGCCCCGTACCCTCTGGAAACCTCTGGCCTGGCACAGAGATGAGGGCTCCCCCCATCCCTGCTGGGTAGTTCTGGGGTCCACAGTGCCCAGCAGTAGGCCTAGATTAGAGCAGGCATTTGAAACCCTCAGATCCAGTGAAGGAATTAAAGCCACGAATGGATGAATGAATGATTCATCCACTTGGTTCATGGACAGCGCTGCTGTGCTCAGGGTCCCAGGGTCTCACCTGAGAGCGGAAGTGGCACCCGGCAGTGTGCTGCCCGAAGCCTGCCTCGCCATGCTACCCCCAGCCCCCGGAGCCAGCAGCCCGGCCTCCTCCATCCGCGCCACAGCTGCTCCAGCTCAGCCATCACACTTGGCGTTCACACCACTGAGAGTCCTCGACCCTCTCACACAGAGACCTGCCCCACACCCCTGCCAGCCCTCAGGAGCCCGCGGGGGCACGGGGCGGGGAGGCTGGTCCCCTCCCGAAGGGTATTTGCCACTAGATTTAGAAGCCGCAGCCTCAGGCTCCGGCACAGTTTATCTTGGCTCTGGCAAGCAAGGGCCACGGCCCTGGGGTGGGTGAAGGGCGCGTGGGGCAGGCGGCTTGGTCCTGGTGTCTGCAGAGGGTGGCGAGGGACAGACATATGCCGAGGGCCTGGTGCAGCATCCACAGTGAAGATCTGCTTGCTTCCTACCTGGCGGGAGGGCCCAGGGCCACCGGCGCAGAGGGAAGTGGTGGGGGTGGACATTTTCCTGGCCGCCCGGTCACCTTGCTGTCCTCTCCTGGGGTGTGACAGGGTGGGAAGGAACAGAAACGCCCTTGTGGGCCAGCCTGGCGCTGCCCAACGCGTGGCCTTCCAACATGGCCTTCCTGGGAAAACAGACCCGCTGTGGCCAGGCCAGCCAGGAAGCCCCAGGGGCACAGAGGCTGGAACTGGGGAGAGACGAGTCCTCGCCCCTGGCTCTGAGGGCTGCAGCTGCTCTCCAGTCTCAAGGCCTCCTGGCAGGTCAGGTCTGACCCTGAGGTCACCAGAGACCCTCCTCAATCTGAGGAGGGGAGGGGGACTCTGGGGCGGACAGGAAGGACCCTTTCCTGGGGCCATGGGCCACACCTGTGGCTGCCTCTGGCAGTGGCTGTTTGAGCAGGACTTGTCCTGCTGAGGCCTCCTAGGGTCAGAAAATAAGTGGCTTTCAGTGGCCTCTGGGGCCCCTCTGGCCCTGGTCAAATCCTTGTTCTGTGTTTCTGGTTTTTTTTTTGTTGTTTGATTTTTTTTGAGACAGGGTCTTGCTATGCAGTTCAGCCTGGCCTTGAGCTCACTTTGTAGCCCAGGCCGGCCTCGAACTTGCAATGATCCTCCTGCCTCAGCCTCCCGAGTGCTGGGATTACAGGTGTGCGCCACCACACCTGGCTGCTCTGTGTTTCTGGCTTACGGCATTTCGGGGGAGGGCTGTATGGTTCCTCAAACCTCAGGCTCCTGATCTGTCCAATGGGCCTCCCCCTGGGAGGAGGAGGGAGCCCCAGCATGTCCTCACACCCTCCTGTCTTCCTCTTTCCCAGACGCACAGGGCCCGTCTGTCTCTCAGCGTCCAGGTGGGACAGAAGGACAAAGGGCAGGACCGCGCCCAGCAGCCGTAGTTGCCCTCAGCGTCCCACCGCCCTGGCCTCTGACACTGTGGGCAGCTTGACCATGGGTCCGAATCCTGGGGCCTTAAACTTTCTCTAGATTCACAGACTGCACAGATTTCCACCGAAGCACACAAACAGCCCCAGCTCCACACTACTGTGCCTCTTTTAGGAGGGCCTGCGCTTTATTTTTCTTAGAGTATGTACTTTAAAGTCTGCCTAATAAATCTCTTTATGCCTCTTAAAAAAAATAAAGATCACTAGGGCCTTTAAAAACAAGCCATCTCTGACCCCATGCATACAGCTGTACGGAGGTGCTGTGTGACTGTCCGCTGCGCCCTGTGCAGGACACAAACTGCAGCCGCAGCAGGACGCCTGCCAGGGACCCCCTGTCCAGTGTGACGTCTGTCCCACGAGGGCAAGGATGGAGACATGCAGGTCACCACCCCGCCTCTTCACTGGCTCCACCGTCCCACCAGGATATCATTCGGAGGTGAGAAAAGATTACTCCATAAGTCTGAAAATACAGTTTTGGGGAACATTTCTACTCTTATAGTTGGCTGTGCTGGGGATCAAATCCAAGGCCTTACCTGTGCTAGGCAAGCACTCTACCACTAATTTATGTCCCTAATTCCCTTTTTTGAAATTTTGAGACAGGGTGCTGCTAAATTGCTCAGGGTGGCCGCGAATTGTTGATTACAGGTGAGAGTCATCACGCTGGGCTCTAAACATTTTTTTTTTTTTTTTGACAGAGGGTCTCCCTGTGTAGTTCAGTCTGGGCTTGAACTCACTATGTAGCCCAGGCTGGCCTCAAACTCATGGCAATCCTCCTGCCTCAGCCTCCTGCGTGGTGGGATTACAGGAGTATGCCACCATGCCGGGCTTCCAAACTTCTTTTGACAACACTGGTAAGAAATCCATTTATATCTGCACCCAGCAGTGTATGCACACACACAAACATACACGCATTAGAAATTCACTTACCCAAAACACTCTTACGCTGAACAACATACCATGCTATCTTGTTCTACTTGCCCACTATTAGGAATTATCTACAGATATGTACACTGCTTTCTGAAACCAGAGTACAGACTTCACAAAGCCCTGCGGAGGGGTCTCCGCCTTTTTGGCACCAGGGAACGGTTCTGTGGCAGCCAATTTTCCCACCGACTTCAGTGTGTTGGGAGGTGGGTGGGTGCGCTGGGGGATTATTCAAAGCAGCAGCAACCTAGGTCCCTCGCATTAGACGTCCACAGTAGGGTTGAAGAGTGGCCGCTGATCCAACGGGAGGTGGGGCTCAGGGGGTGATGCTAGCCATCAGGGTGGAACTACAGATGAACCTTCCTGGGGTGTGGCCAGGTTCCTAACAGGCCGCCGAAGGGTACCAATGAGAGGGGGCTGTTGGGGACCCCTGCCCTGGGGGACAGGGAGAGGCGGAGCTGTGTTGGTGTCCTTCATAGCAAAGGTCTGCAGAGCCCTCCGTCCTAACCCACGCGTCCATGCGCTGAGAACACGCGGGGGCGGAAGGCACGGAGGGCTGCGAGCCGTCCCTTACCTTACTCGTGGCGGTGGCGGCCGAGCCAGGCAGCACCGGCGTGTTGGTGACCTGCACGTTCAGGTAGTTATTGTCGATGAGCGGCCACGCGCCCTGCACCTTGCAGGTCTGGAAGCGGTCTGTGAAAGTCCTGAGGTGCGGGTCCCCGAAGAGCCCACAGTGCGTGTAGTTGGGGGCAGCCGTGTGCTTGTGGAAGCTCTTCTCGTAGTGGCAGATCTCAGGGCTGTCCGAGCGTTCCTGGCTGTCCCCGGCCGGAGCGAGCGTGCGCAGGCGCGGCTGCGAGGTGGGGCCATCCTTGGAGCAGTTGTGCTGGCTCATGAGGTCCTCGATGCCATGGACCGCCGAGTGGTAGGCCAGGTCGCCCCGGCAGGTGCGCGCCGTGCGCCGTGTGCACAGCGCGTAGGTGCGCAGGGCTGCGCAGAACTCGGGGGCGTCGTCCGCGGCCGGGGCGTGGCTGCCTGAGGTGGCGCTCCAGAACTCAGAGTTGCACTTGAGGATCTTGCAGGGCGAGGTGGCTGCGGGGGCCAAGAGACAGCTGTTGGGGCTGCGGCTCAGCGACAATGCCCCGGGGCACCTGCCACACCTCACCTGCCACCCATGCCGTATGTTCGCAGATGGTAAAAACTCCCCTTGCCGGGCAGTGGCGGTGCACGCCTGTAAGCCCAGCCACTAGGGAGGAGGTAGGAGGACTGCAAATTCCAGTTAGCCTGGGCAGACCTTAAAAATTAAAAAGGGGCTGGGGTGTAGGCCCTAAGTTCCAGCCCCAGCTCCACAAACACAAAACAAAGCCATCAATCCCCCCCTCCCTCAGGGTGCTGTAGGGTGGGTCCCGCCCCATCTGACCTTCTAGATCTGCACAGCCTTGGATACCCACAGTGGCCAGGCACGCGGACCAGCAGCTCAAAGGACTGCAGAGAGGAGGAGTAGCCCAGTTCTGTGGGAGCCCAGAGCCTCCTCCCCCACCTGTTTACATTTCATGGTTCTCCCCAAGAATTTTGGCAAAATGCAATGGAAATTTTGCAGAGACTGAAGCCCCATTCTCAAGAGTGTGTTCCCAGCTCTGCCAAGGGGTGACCCTGCCTCTCTGTGATTCTTTATCCTCATCTGGAAGGTAGGGTAATATCAGGCCTTGGCATGGGGGCACTGCGAACGCTGTTTATCTGCTGTGCAGCTGTGAACGCTGACCGCTACCACGGCATTAGCGTGGTCACAGAGGATCAGCTTCCTTCTTGGTCACGGTGGCTGCATCCCTCTCTGTCCTGCAAGGTGGGAAGCTACCGAGAATGTAATCTTGGATTTGCCCTAATTCATGTTTATTTTTTAAGAATAAATATTCGTAAGTGTGGAGACCTTGGCGTTGATGAGCCAAGATGACCAAACCTGAGAAGCAAGGCTTTGGGACATGTGAGTTACAGACCTGGACTTAGGCACCTGCCCTTTCCCGGGCTTCTGGGTCCTTCTGCCCAGCACAGAGGCCACGAGTCTCCAGGCACACACACCTGGAGCACATTAGGTTCCTATGCAGATTCCAGGAAAAGGGGGCTGGAGGACCAACCAGGGGGCCCCCACCCAGGGCTATCGGGGTGATTTTCAGAGAGGAACAGGGCCACAAATCTGGGAATTGGCTCAGGATCTGGGAAATGTCATTTGCTCCCCTGGGTTTATCTATACAGCCGAGATGCACTTAAAACCAAGCACAGAACTACTTTAGGGCGGGTAAAGAATGAACAAAAGGTATGTCCACCTTCCTCCTGTGTCCCTATTGCTGCACCTGCCCCAGCGGTCTCACAGCGTGGTCCTGCCTATCCAGGGGGTGGGCACCCTTCTCCTGCAGCAGACGTCACCTGTCCACATCACATGCACCTGGGACTCAGGCTCTGCCCCTTATAGGACCTGCTTCACACACTGTTGGAAAACAAGGTTGTTTCAGGTGGTCCCTGGGGGGACCTGTTTCCTTTGGAGAAGCGACATATTTATGTACATGAACACTAGGGAGGAAGTCACAATGGAAGAGCTACAGATACCTCGTTTTCATAGCTTCATGTAAATAGAAGAGGGGATGCACACATGTAATCCTAGCACTCTGGGGGGCTGAGGCCAAAGAATCCCAAATTCAAGCCCAGTCTGGTCAACTTAGTGAGTTAATGAGAACTTCTCAGAAATAAAAAAAAGGGCTGGGGATGTAGCTTGGTGCAAAGGCCCTGGGTTCATCTCCAGCACTGTATTACAAACTAAAATCAGGCTAAGGCATAATACTCCCCAACCTGTGATGCCCCTGGACTTTGAGACTGGCATGTCCTGGGTGGGAGCAACCCCAGGTACAGCTGCTGGCAGAGGAGCCAAGGGAGTGGTGTATATGAGACCTGCTGGTGTAGCTGTCAACCCTCGTGTCTGCCCCTGTGGCCTCTGGCAGCGTGGTCAGTCCCAGGCGCAGGGCATGCTGACCTGCCCCTCTGTGTCCCTGGAGTTAGGGAGACGCACACGGGGCCAAATCAACCGAAATGGACATGGACCTAGCATTCACTGATGGCCACGTGCAGGCTCGGGTTCACTTCCACTCCTCACCAGGACCAAAAGAGAAAGAGGTCAGGAAGGACACTGCCTGTCTTTTGCTAGTGGAACTCATTGGGACATGAGCAGGAGCTGTGCTGGCCACAGGCTCCCCACCAGATCTTGCAGAAGAGCAGTGACAATGAGGTCTCAGCCACTCCCTGGTGCTACAGGCATTTGGACTCACCTCCTTAGCCCCGCCTCGCAGAGGCCCTGCCTTGGGTGTCAACAAGTCATTTGACAATCTTATTAACCCATGGAACCCTCCAAAAGGCAGGGCGAGGCCAGACCCCTCCGCAGTGACTTCCACCTCTCTGGGGACCCTCCTATGACACTGAGGCCCCTTCAGCCAGCAGGGCTGTGGTCCCCATGCTCCCTGGGCCCTGCGGCCAGCTGACCAGTTCCAAGAGGCCATTTGTGGTGGGCTGGGCAGGACTGTCCTGCATACAGTGTGGGGTCTAAGCGGCATCCCACCCCTGCCTTTCACCCAAGACTGGGTAACCCCACAGGTTCTTGAGCCCTAAGGGGAAAATGGTGACAGAGCCCTGCTGGCCCGGGACTTGAAATCCAGCTCAGAGCAGTGCCGCAGAGCAGGGGGAAGCTCCTTGTCTCCTTTTTTCTTAGCCACCTGACAGAGCACTCCGGGGTGGGCAGAGTGGTGGGTGGGCGGGAGTCAGTGACGGGTGTGGGCACACTGGGCACTGGCGGAGGACGTCCGGCTCAAAACCCCACCCCCTTCCTGGCTAGCAGTAGTGAGAAACGTGCCTCTGCCTCGGTTTCCTCGATTGCCCAGTAGAGGCAGCACTTGCTTTGAGGGTGTCTGTGGCACACCTGAGACCTGGCGGGCACTGAGACCAGTCCAACACACGTCTCAGAGGTGAGAGGTCATGGAAAGGCTGGGATGGCAGGGCTGGCTGCTGCCTGATCCGACGGGAGGCCTGGCTGGCACCCAGGACTCAGCAGACCCTCCCACCTCCACTCAGACCCCCAGCTCCTTCACCCCACTGACCTCCACACCCACTGGCCCCCCAAGGTCAGCCCGGGCCCAGACGACTATTGGCCTGCGTGGGGGGCACATGTCCCATTGGTCAGCGGTGGTTGCAGCCCACCGCCTCCCCTTCCCACCGGCCTTTGACCAGGGAGGTGCTGCGGGCTGAACTGGGTCCCCCCAGACTTGCAGACTGAGCTTCTACCTCGGTCAGGTGTGTGACAGTAGATGCGGCGCGGGCTCTGGGAAGTCAGTGGGCTTAGCGGAGTTCATGTGGGTGAGGCTGCCGGGAGAAGCCAGCAGTGTGCGAGGTAGGCATGGGGCGCCCGCCCAGACCTCGGACTTCCGCCTCCAGGATAGAGAGAAAGCAGTGTGTTCGTCCACACCTCCTGTCTGTGATGCGGTCATAGCAGCCTGGCCGATTAACAGAGCAAAACCTCACCCCTCCGCACCTTCTGGTCCCAAGTGTGCTCCGCAGGGAGCCAGGCTTCCGAGGACCAGGCTGACCCACTCTGCAGCCTGCTTTCCTGTCTCCCCACACCCAGGGGTGCCCAGCACACAGACACCCTCCCCGGCTCCTTGGAAGGACTGGGGATCAAAGAAGCTGGCAAAGCGAGCCCTGGCAGGGCAGGGGAACCCAGCCTCCACATCCTCACTGTGGGCACAGGGCGCTCACTTCCCGTCACCTTCCCTTCCTTCCCCAAGTTCTCACGGTGCCCTAAAATGACTCCTCCTCCCGCCACGCTCGGGGCGATGGTGCAATCAGAAACTGCTGAAGCACAAGTCTGCCAACTCTGCCTTTGCTAATGAGTAAGCGACAGACCCTGGGCTCTGCGTGGGAGAGGAGAACGGGGACACCTGCAACTTCTGCACCCCAAGAACGGGGGGGGGGACCTCAGCATTAGTAGGTGACAGTCTGCGTTGTAGGACAGTGCCCTGGAGGAGTCTAATGTGGGTGACTGCACTTTGGGAGGTGGTGGGGGAGCCAGGCAACCAGGGTCCAATCCAGCTCTGCCAGCCCTCGCTGTGTAACTATCTGTGTAACCACCCCTCGCTGTGTAACTATGCGAAGCTTCACCCACCTCTCCGAGCCACGAAAGTGCATGGGGATCTGCCCGAGGAACATGGAGAGGAACAAGAGGTGCTGATGTCAACACAGCCCGGAGAACTCAGGAAGGTCCACGAGAGTTGTGCGTGGCTAACTTTGTTCTCTATTCAACCCTAAGTTAGGGAGAGGCAGACGCAAATCGCGGCTAATGTGTACCGAGCACGAGTATGTGCGGCACGCTGTCCCTGTGTCCTTTGACCTCTGTGACAGCCCAAGATTTACTGTCCCCATCCAGCAGACAGACAGACAGACATCAGATGACTCCCATCCAGCTTCCTAGACGGAGGCAGGGTGCAAACTTTAGCCCTCAGATCTCAGCCCGAGATGCCTTCTTATCCACCCTCAGACCTTCGGAATTTCCACGCACACCGTGCCAAGCAGCACCGGCCAGCCGGCCCCAAAGATGAACAGAGGCTGGGGTTCTGGCCCTGCCCTCGAGCAGGTGACTAGGGGAGTGGACTGGGTGATTGGGGCGGGTATGGTAGTGGGGTGGGCACAAGGGCTGGCCCTCACTCCAAAAAAGGATCATGATGGTAATGCCCTCTTCCCCTGCCTGTGCAGTGACAGGCTGCCTTTTAGCTGGATCCTATTATGATCTTTCTCTAGTACCAGGGATTGAACCCAGGGCCTCTGCACTGAGCTACAGGCCCAGCCCTCCTTTACTTTTTATTTTGAGAGAGTCACGCCAACTTGCTAAGTTGTCCAGACTGGGTTTAAGCCTGAGATCCTCCTGCATCAGCATCTAGGAGTGCAGGGGTCACAGGTATGAAACACCACACCCGGCTATACTACTATCTTGAATAAAGGACAGAGATTTTTATCTTCCTTGTACAGATCTGATCACAGAGGCCTCGGGGTCAGAACTGGCTTGGGTCACACTGCCGCAGTGGGGTGCAGAACTGCTGGCCGGGGGCGGCTTCTATAGTCTTCAAAGCGCACTGCCTGAGTCTCACTTGGTGACACCAACTGGAAAATACCCAGCTCGCGGAGGGCAAGGGCTGGTGTGGTTTCTGGCCCCGTGCTTGGCTTGATTGCCGAGCCCATTTCTGAGCCCCCTCCCCCAGAAAGGCCTGTGTGGGGTCACGGGGGCAGGTGCTGTGCAGTGACATCTGTGACTCTCAGGGTCTCCCTGCAGCCTACAATTCCGAGCGGCCTGGAGTAGCCTTGCAGATATTTCTGCCATCGCAGACAGAGAGGCTGAAGGAAGCTCGGGGAGGAGGGGCACTGCTGACAGTGACAAGTTGGGCCCTGAACCCAGAGTGCCCACTGCCCTAACTGGATGCGCTGGGGCCATCTCTTTCCAGGGGCCTGGGGATGCCTGGGTTGGATGGTCCGTGGCGAGGAGGCCCTCGATCCCAGAGCCACCCCACTGCTTGCATCTACTGCCCTGCATCACTGACCACAGCCCCGAGAGGTCAGGGACCTGACTGGAAACTTAGCTCACATCAAGCAAAGCTGGGGTGTCACCTGCCAAGGAGATCCCAGGGGGACTGGCTTCTACATGTTGTATCTAAAAAAAGAGCACAAACCTGAGACTTCTGATGCTAGTGTCCCAGGAAAAAGGCAGGCCAGGAAAGCCTGAGGCTTTGGAGCAGATCTACGGTTGTTCTAGCAAGCGGGAAGAGGAAGCCAGACTGCACAGCGAGCCGCCCTTGCTGCTGTGGGCCTGGCAGAAGGAGCCTCGCTGTCCCACAGGGTGGCGGGTGGCAGCGGGCCGTTCCTGCGTGGACACTGACGATGGCAAAGCAGCCCCTCTCACTTTGGGGCACCTCTTGACGGTGGGCTGCTTGGGCAGAGGACCTGCTTAGAAGTGAGAAGTTTTGCTCCTGGGCAAGGGCTGCGCCTCACAGATGCCCTAGAAGAATGCAGAGGGGCCTATCAGGAGGCATTATATGCTTTGCAGGTTTGGTTTGGATCCAGGCCTCCTGAGGCCTCCAAACTTCAGGACCAGTCATTGTGGGATGAACAGGAGCATCCAGAGGCCTGCAAGTCACAGTGCTCACACCCACCAACAGGAAG
>NW_004955416.1:21236543-21245723 GCF_000276665.1 Chinchilla lanigera
CCCGGCCGAGGAGCACCGCTGAGACAAGGAACCTGGCTTAAAGCGTAAGCTGGGGCAATGCCTAGGGACAGGGTTGGCTCCGGAATCTCACTGGGGTGGAAGGGCCCTGGACCGCAGTGTGGGACTGCAGCAATCCCATAAACTAATTGGTCCAGATGTGGCCACCAGGGCTAGGGCTTGCTGCTCCTCTGCACAGCCTGCTTCACCCAGGCCCTAGGACCACCCTGTGACTAAGTGCAAAGCCCACTCTGTAAGGCCGCACCATGGCCATTTCGAACACAGGGGCTGCAGAGGGTGCCAGTCACCACCTTCAGCTGTCACCAGGAAGGATATCCCCTAGGGGCGGCCCCTCCTCCTCTGGACAGCTCTAGCGAGCGTCCTCGGGGACTTCCCAGGCATCTCCACCCTTCTCTAGAGCCACGAGGCTAAGCTATAGCTGCCCTGTGCTCCTTCTTTGATATTTATCAAGGCAGCCCCTGGGCTCCCCTTCTCTGACCTGGCCTCCAGCTGTTCTACAGTGGGCTCCAGAGGCCTCTCTGCCACCCCCACACCTGTCCAGCTGGGGTTCTCTCGAGAGGGGCCACCAAGACCGCGCGCCCCACATGCCACGAATCCCAAGTCCGGGGCTCCCCAGCCCTATCCTCGCATCCTCAGGCTCCCACACGTCACACAGCAACTCAGAAGTTTCAATGCTCTTCACCCCGTAATTCACCCCCGTGCCCAGGGCCCAGCCCACTGCCCACACAGGGAACAAGCAGGGAACATTTCACACTGGTAAGCAGGCTTCAGATGCCTTCCTGAGGGCCTGAGCCCTGGCAGAGAGGGAAATCCCAGGCACACAGCCCGTCAGCCTTAATTTCGCCCTTTGAATAGCAACCCAGTGCCTCTGGGAAAGAGCAGGGGGCTTGGACACCAGCGGTACCAACCCAGGCGGGAGAGAAATATTTAGGCACCACGGCAGCATTAGCTGCGTTCAGAGTCCTGCTTTGAACTGTTAATCAAGCCCAATCTTTCACAATAATAGCCTGATTACCGCTCTGTTTGCATAATAAAGAAACCCAATAAAACTTATTTTGCTGGGCACCAAGGGGGTGTGAAGGATCAACCCTGAGAAGGAGTCTTAGGAATGCGGTGAGCCCTCCAGAGCAGGAGCCCAGGAATAAAGACAATGCAATTTGCCACCAAGAAAAGCCCAATAGACCAATAAATTACCCAAGTGCAAAGGGATTAGATCAGGTTTCAGTTGCCCCGGAGGAGGGGTGGGGCGCGCAGAGCGGGAGCCTAACTTGCCTCCACTTAAAGCGGTAAGGCTCATTTAGAAACAGGCCTCAGGGTCTAGTTGCCTTTGTCCAGCTCTGGCTTGTAAAGTAACTGCCTGAATGCACGCCTCAAGCACTCGCAGGTTGCTCTGGACGGACTCTGCCGTGTGCTGGGAGCCATGATCAGCGCTACTTCGGGAAGAAGCCCAGTGAGTCTCTATGCTTTGGGGTGGGGAGGGTCGACTGTAACAATTTATGCAAATGAAGAGAAAACAATGTATGTCACCCGAACACAACGATCCAAGAACGGAGGCCTTGGGGTTCCAGGGGAGCATCTCCAAAAGAACCTGACAGGTGGTGTGATGCACAGGTCTCTGCAAACCCCACTTCTCTTCTTTCACCAGGCTACTTGATCAATTCCACCACCAGGGGGCACTCAACGATGAGGAGCCCTGGAGGCAGAGACAGGTTGACCTTTTGTCCCAAACCGCCCAGCCATGTCCCCTGCCAGCTGAGTCACTCAGAAGGACCAAGACTGGCTGGGCAGCCCCTTCTTTAAAGCTCCTCTCGTCTTTGCCCCTGTGGATCCAGAGGTGGAAATTGCTTCCTGCAACACCCCATGCCTCAGTGGTTCCCTTTGCTTTTCTGGAGTTTTCCCGCTCTTGGTTCTCTATGGAAATACCTAGGGTGGCTCTTGGGTTCCTGACTAGAACCGAAAGGACACACCCAGGAGGCAGACTGGGTTGTTCTCCTGAGCCTGCCTTACTTAACCTAGAGCATCCAGATGGATCCTTTCCTAACAGGCGTTGTCCCTGAGTCTGGCCTGAGGATGCCCCAAGGGACCCATCTAGCCGGCCACTCCTGTGGGACTTTTTTTTCTTTTTGGTTTTTTTCTGGTACCGGGAATCAAACTGACGACCTCACACTTGCCAGGCAGGCACTGTGCCACTGAGCTAATCCCCAGCCCCTCCTGTGGGACTTTTCAAGGGTGCTTCCTCCAGGATTGGGCTTACAGAAGGACAGGCAGAAGAAAGCTCTCCACAAGCCTCTGCTGACCTAGGGAGGGAAGGAGCAGAGGCTGGACAGCTAGGGTCCTGCAGGGTTAACTCGTAGCTGAGGGAGCGTGAGCAGAGATGGCTGAATGCCACTCACGGGGCTGAGGCAGGAGGCACTGCCCCATCACACCCAGCCAGAGCGGCTCTGCCTTGGCCTCCATGCTGGCCAAGTCTCTGCAAGAAGCAGCACCCAGTGCCAAGGAAAAGGGCACACCTCAGCTTTCCCAATGGGCCACCCTCCCCCAGCTCTCCAAGCCCCTGTGGAGCCAGGTCCTCGCAGGCAGGATGGCCTGAAGGTCCCTGTGTTCACCTGTCAGTCACAGGCTGAGGGCTTCTCTGGGTCAGAGGGCGGCCAAGGGCACAGAATCACATGTCAGGAGCATACTGCCTGCCTCAGGGCAGCGGCTCAAGCTATCCTGGGTGCCACAAGGAGGGTGGCAAGGGCAAAGACATCACTTTCCAGATGTCAATGAAGTGTGTAGGTGAGAGGCCATCTTCCTGTCTGAAGGCACAGTGGCCCTTTGTCCTGTCTGTTGGGCTGGCACCAGAGACGGGCTATCCATCTTGGCCCTGTCCCCACAACTCTGGGCCATCTGCTCAGCCACAGGTCAAAATGCATCTGAAGTAGCTTTTCTTCCCTCCTGCCATCACGTGGCAGGCTTCCTCTCCTACCTCCTTGACACACCAGAAGGGCAAGTGGTGCAGGCTGGGCCGGGCTGGGCCCAGGGACACGGGTGGATGTGCACAAGGCATTCCCTAGCATGGGAACAATACGGGCTCCTCGATCCTATCTGCAGAGACAGGGGCAGAGGGGTCACAGCAACAGGTGTCTGCATGTTCTGACGGCTTAGCTGAAGCAGGGCATGGAATAAACACTAAGCAAAACCAAGAAGACGCAAGTCTGAGGGAAAGCACGTGCACAAGAACAGCCCAGTGAACTCATCTTCCGACCTGGGACTGAGCTACTTCTTCCTCTTTGGAATGCTAAGCCAGAGACCGACAGGGGCCGGTAGGGGCCTGGGGAGGAGGCAAAGGCCTAAGTCCATGGGAAGTGGGTGCTCCATCGCTGTCCTATCATACCGCCCTCTCATCCTCCCTTCCACGACCTCAGGGCCTTGTACACCGCACGGTGCAGCCCACATCCTCCATAGCAAGTTTAATCTGAGGGTGTGTCCCCAAAATCCAACATATGGTGAAAGGGAGGACTCTCGCTTCTCTCTCTCTGTACTAGGTAAGCAGCTCCGTGTGCAGTTTCAGCCACTCTCTCTGACGCTCTGTAGCTCACAGTGAAATGGCAGTGATGACCCTTGTGGGCACGTGCTTAACGCATCTAGCAGAATGCCCGGTCCTCTATGGCTATCAATCAACAGAAGAGCTTCAAAGGTTACTATCCTCTCAAATGATCACACTTCAGAGAGAGCAATATACAGGTAGTACATCTTGAATAACTTTAATGAAATGGTAATTAACAATGGCCATCTGTGAGGGATTGGGCTTGGGGTTATTGTTCTTATCCTTTTTTTGTCTTAATATTTAAAAATGAATACTATTTTTAGAATCAGGAGAAATTTGGAAAGTAGTTTAAAAAATGCTATGGTTTCTGTCTTTTGAGCAAAACTCTAAATCACCAGAAACATAAAATCCCAGGGTCCATAGTTCCCGGGACTATGCTGGATGTGTCTGGGGTGGCTGAGGAGGAGAGAGATTTGTCACAGACACAGAAAGTGGGGTTTCTGCCCTGACAAACAGAACTGATGATTCAGAAGAGAACTGAACCCCGAGACCCATCAGGTTACCAAGCCATGCGAGGAAACTCAGCTCTTAGTAGCCTAGGTGACAGACGTGCAGGGCGCGGAGGGCTCGCATGGACCCCAGCACTGGGCCTTGGTCAAGTGGGTGGATGGAGGGCACTGCAGCCCAAACTGGGTGGTGCCACGGCCGAAGCTTGGTGGCTGCCCGTGGTTAAGGGGTGGTGGGGAGGGGCTGGTGAAGGGCAGCCAGAGGAGCTTGGGGATGGACTAGGCACCATGGCAACGAGGCTCCGCAAGACTGGAGGGCTGGAAGTCCTTCCTGCTGGACTCCTAGGTCCTGGCGGTTGTTCCTGCTGGCGATGTAGCAAGGTGATGATGGGAAATGGGGGGAGGAAGGACTTCCAGCCCCACTGGACTGTACGAGTGTCACCTGACACTGAGGACTTCACGCCCAGCAGGCACAGGCAGGGGGGGTGAAATTAGGGTGACCAGCACCAACCATCCCGGTGTGCCGGGACTCCTGGCTTTCTGTTTTAAAATAAGGACAGTCTTGGGAAAACTGGGATGAACTGGCTCCCTCCAGAGAAACAAGTTTTCAGTGGTAAGCAGGTTGTATTTTAGACCAGAAGCAAAACAGCATGGCACCCAACTGGTGCTCAACCCAAACCTGAAGTCGGGGTGCAGTGTCCAGGCCTAGACTTGACACATTGCACTCAGGACAAGAACCAGTCCCCACGCCTGCTGACCTCTTCCCGTATCATAGAAGCATCATTTGTGCCTTGGGTCACCTCTCCTCAGAGGCCGAATTCTCTCCAGCGCCCTTCCTTTGGGCGCTGGGGCGACTACCAGCAATTTCTCCAAACTTCTCCAAACAGGAAGGTTGGAGGTCCTTTCCTTTACCCCCAGTTCACCCTTGGGACCTCAGGAGCCAACCACCTACAGGACTTCCGTCTATGTTCTCCCTGGGAGCCAAGCTCTGCCCTGCAAGCCCCTTCACAGTCTCTTCTATAGAGGAAGCCTCTGTTCCCAACCTGTCCATTCAAATGTTAAACCTGAGCCCCCAGGAATAGAAGCAGGGGACAGTGGCAGGTGATTTTAGGTCCTGGGGTTAGGGCCTTCCTGAAAGGGGTTAGTACCCATCTCATCCAGTGGGGAGGTGCCCAGAGAACCCACTGCCCCTTCTGCCCTATGGAGGAGACAGAGGGAAAGGGTGCTACCCAGGAGTGGGCCATGGAATCAGCCAGCGCCTGATCTTGCATTGGCCAGGACTGTGAGCAAGGCCTTTGTGCAGCTCACAGGCCTCTTCTGTGGTATTCTGTCACTCACTGCAGCCCTGACAGCTGGAGACACTCTTCTTCTAGGACATAAAGTCCAACTGGGAGACAAAGCAATGTGCTAAGCAGGCCAACTTGCATGCACATTTTAAAATAGCATCTCAGGGTAGAAATCCGCTCATCTCTATAGCGACCCAGCTGTGCTTACATACACTGCGTGGGACTTTGTCCTCCCCAGCCAGGCCTTAGTTTCCCCATCGGGACTAACATTTCTAAAACTGCTACAGTTTAAAAGTGTAAGAGAAAGAAACAAGAAAGGAAGAAATGCCGCAGTGTAATACTTTTTCTTTTGACACTGGGGTCTCGCTATGTAGTCCAGGTTGGCCTCAACTTGAGGTCTTCCTGCTTTAGCCTTCTTCTGAGTGCTGGGAGTACAGGTGTTTCCCACCACGCCCAGCTGTGCAATACTTCTTAGAACAGCAGGCCTCAAACTATAGTGTGCATCAGCATCCCCTGCAGGGCCTGTCAGAGCAGACCGTAGAGCTCTTGCCCCGAGTATCTTCCTGCTTCAGGAGGTCTGGGCTGGGCCCAGGTTCACAGGGGAGGCTCATGCTCCTGGTCCCAAGACCCCACTTTGAGAAACACCCACTGTGCTGCAATCCAGCATTCATGTACAGTTCACAGGAAGCTGTCCAAACATGCCTGGATGGATTTCTCTTAGATATTGGCTTGAAAGAGTCACATGGCCTCTAAGCCAAAGAAGTACCTATCTGATGCATTTGGAAGAGGATGCTACTTGTGAAAGCCTCTTCTGAAAAGCTTTGCCCTGCCTACCATCTAGGGTGGGTCTAGCCTTTGTCTGCCTGGCCCTGGATCCCCACAGCACTGCCCAGGCAGATACCCTTCCAGCCTGTGTGACACTTCAGGGCCCCTTCTCTTTGCCAGCCTATGTCTGCCTGAGGGCCCAGAAGCTGTATTTGTCAGGGAGCTAGGGACACAGTAGATTGGTCATACATGTGACAAAGTAAATGTAAATATTCAAAACACACAAACACTTCAGGCTAGCAGAGTGAAGACATCTTTCCCTACCTACCTGCGTCCAAGTTAATCTGCACCCCTGCAATCTGGCTGGAGCCTACGCTCCCACCTTTCCCTGGCTCAGCCAGTCCTCACCCGTCGAGAGGGGCAGCCGTGGCACTTGAGTGTGACTCTGAGCCCCACCTCCTACTTGCCAGGCCTCTTATTTTCTGTAAGGCCCGCCCCGCTCTCCTCCAGAACTGGTCTTCTGATTTTACTCCAAAGCGTCCCGGTTTTGGGTCCATCCAACATATCAGCAAGTGTGGCAGTCCCTCTCTTTGTTGTGAAAATTGCCCGTTTTCTCTCTCACTCAGGGAACTATCTTCTGACCCAGGTTTCCTGAGCTCATAAGTTCCAAGTCCTGGAGGCAGCTGTGTACCTCAGCGTGGGCTACTGGAAGCTCCGTTTTCATTAAGGTGGGCAATTTTGACTGCATGCGACTGTCAGGGGCTCCGAGGAGGAGAAACCTTAGCCAGCTGGCCCGACAGCCCAGCAGCTATCTGCACCATCTGCCAGGTTTTAGTTACCAGCCTTGAAGCCAAAAAGAAATCGGTTTCTTGGAAACAAAAGTGATGGAATTTGGGTTGTGAATTATATAACCCACCAGCGTTCCTCAGACTCTGCTGGGATTCTCTGACATAAAGAAAAGTTTTTAAGACAAAGAAACGAATCAGGAAGCACCATAAACACCTCTGACCTGAGAACTTCTGCCAGCCTTTCCTTTCCTCTGCTTCTAGCCTGAGAAATTAAGTGCTGTGGCTTTAAGAGCGGGAAGGTGTTGTTTTAAGGGCCCCAGAGCCCCCCTTCTCAATTTCAGTACAGGGCTGACATCACATCCCCCAAGGCAGCCAAAGGACAAAAGCCATTTATCAACCCATCTGATAAAACTTCCAAAGGGCTGGATCTTTATCTAGACCCAACCAAGGGGAACACAAACTGCAAACTCCTGCTTCTCCGAAAGGGGGATTTCTTTTTTAACATGAGGGTGATTTTTATTTTTTTTTAAATCTGGCCATCTGGCTAGATTAAGTAGATGGAGAAACTGTCTTTTCAGACAACCGGGGTCCTGAGAGGACACCATGCTACCGTGGGGTTTTGATATTCCTGGGCACGTGGGGGCTGACACCCTCTTTGGGGACACCGACACCCTCTTCTTGCCCTTGGCAGGGTCTCCCTAGTGCAGCCCAGGGCTCTGGAGCAGGCCAGGCGCTGGGGGCCTCCAGCAGGGCTGGAACTGGGTGGTAAACTGAGCCTCCGCCCCACACTGCTCTGCTCTCTACGTGGGCCGCCCACTGGGAGCACCAACTTGTAGCTAAGCCCAGTCGGGACTGCCCAGTTCTGCCAGTTCCTTGAAACCCACTTGGCTGAAAAGCAAATCAAAACAACCCAATCCGAGACTAACTCAAGTCCTTTCTTGCAGATCTCGGCTGCATACAGGGGTGGCAGATTTGCCTGGCTGCCTTGTGAAACCAGCTGGAATTTTTGCAGAGAGACACCTCGGAGCCCCGCCACACAATGCAGAGGCAGCCGATCTATCGTGCCACGCACGGAGGACCACTTGGCCCGGGACACTGCGTGTATTTGTATTTCTATCGCGAGAAAAATGGGTATAAAGGGTTTAACTGGCGTTTCCAGGCTGTGAGCAGCATATGGCAAAAATGAAATAAAGTTTTATGAAACATTATAAAGAAAACACACTGGGGATTTAAGTTTCGTGCCTTTCCCCCTCCCTCCGAAAGAGGAGAGAAAAAAAAAAAAAAGTAAAGAAACCGGAGCGTTCGGGAAGGAACAAATGCTTCTCTGTGGAGTTGGTCTCCCTTCCCCCAACAAAAACAAGAGGTCCGGGCTCCGAGGAATTTGAGAGCAGAGATCTGCCAAAAACATTGTGAAAAACTATGGGGGATTCATTGGAAACAGATGGGCTTTTTCAGCTTTAATTCTGAAATTCTCTGCCTTTCTGACACAATAAAAACAAACAGGGGGCGACACGGAATGTAATCAAACAGGAGTACGAGCTCATTTGAACCGGGTCGGTGGGCTTGCCCGCGTGGGGAAGCGCGTGGGGCGGGACTGGGCCCCGGGGAGGGGGCCGTCGGGGACACGGCAGGGACCTCCGGGACGGCACGCCGCGTCTGCCCCCCGGGAACCCGGCAGGTTTGCAAACGGTGGAGGAGCTGGAGCTAAGTGCGCCTGGCTCCCCTTCTCCTCCGGAACCGCTGGGGGCGCGTGCCGGACACCCCCTTTCTTTCTTGGGAGCAGGCGCGGGGCGCCCTAGGGCCCGGAGGTCCCCTCGCCCGCTCCTGCCCTTCGCAGTGCGAGCGCGTCCCCCCGGTCTCCACGGGCACCCATGGCGTCCCCAGCGGGGCTGCAGGGAAACAAAGGCCCGCGGACACGGGAGGCAGGGGTCCCGGGGGACTGGCGAGATTGAGCCCCGACTCGCGGGCGATCCCGTGCTCAGGGTCGCAGGGAGGCCCCGGCCGGCTGTCCCCCGGCCAGGGCACAGCGCCTTACCTGCGGGGAAGCTGCAGAGAAGGAAGGCGAGGGTCGGCCAGAATCCCAGGGCTGAACGTCCTGCCCCTCTCCCCATACCCATCCATCCAGCTCGGCCTGTTACCACTAGCCTCTCCCTGGAAGAAGAGTTTAGAAGGGAAGAAAATAAATCGCGCTGCTGCGGAGAAAAGGCAGCCTCGCTGCGCCGGCTGGGGCAGCGAGCCGAGGCTCGGTCCACCTCGGCCGCCCGCGGGCGCCCGGCTCTGCCCCTCTC
>NW_004955416.1:21245906-21261831 GCF_000276665.1 Chinchilla lanigera
CGCGGGGACCTGGGGACCCGGGGGCGCAGGGCGCGACCCTCGCGGCGCCTCCCCGCCCGCGGCTGCCCACGCAAGAAACTCGTGGCACACATACCCTTCCCCGGGAGAGGGCACCAGAGCCCAACAGCAGCGCGCCCGCGTCCCCCCATACCACCCAGCCCAAGGAGAAACGGCTGGGTGAGCAGCTCCAGGCTCCTTCCCAACCAGACTGCCGTCCCCCCATTAATGTTTCCCCGGAACAGGCGGCTGGGAAAGCCGCTGCCAAGTTGCCCCGGTCTTAGCCACCCGACGCACCTCCAGGCCCCCACCCGCCCTCCCTCCCGCCCTGCTCCCTCGGGGCTCGCCTGCCTCTGCCGTCCCTCCTAGGCACCTCGACGCTGCCCCGGAGACTTGTCCGGGGTCTTCCCCACCTGGGGGCCTGCGGGCCAGGCGCGGCTACCTCTGGCGCTGCAGCCACCCCGGGGCAGATGTGGATGCAGAGGCCCCCGGGGCGCGCAGGAGCAACTTACGAGGCTGACCTTGGGAGGGCTCTTGTGACCTCCCTTAACTCGGTCGCCTATGTTCTCCGGGAGAAAAACAGTCTCCTCCCCAAGGTTCTCCAGGCCCTTATGCTGGTGTGGTTTTTAAGAGACTGGCGACTTTCCCCGAGAAACATCTTTGGGATGAAGCACAAATAAGTCAAAGCAAGAGTCAAGCCGATTGCTCCCCCGGCCCCCCTCACCCTACTCCTGAGCCTGCTCATCTGGTTCTTTTGGGTGAAAAAAAAAATCTGGGTTTTTATCCAATTTAGATGTTTCTCTTAAGTACTATCGCAGTCCTCACTTGCTGAGGCCACACAAGCTGCGAGCCTGCGTTTGCCCCTAGGACTCTGCTGCCGGCAGGGGCTGGGCGACGCCGGCCTTCCGCAAAGGGGAGAAAGCCCTGCGTTCCCGAAGCTCAGCCCTTTCTGCTTCCCCATAACAGGCGAGAAAGGGGGCCGCTGTGCAACGGGGCACCAAGAAGCTGGTTTTCTTAGGTCAAGCACAGGCAGGGAGGCAACTCTGCCTTTATAGTTGGGGCGCCCCTGTAGTTCCCTCAGATATTTAGGTCTCAGACCAACAGCCTCTAATTATTGTTCTCCCAAACTGGGGCTCATGTTAGGCACCCCGTCTGCATAATACGGTTTGCAAAATGTCCTAGTTGGTCCATGGAGAGCTCACCATCTCAAAATCCAGTTCTCAAGCGGTATTCCTTTCCGCCGTGCCAGCCCTGGGGCCAAACCCAGCAATTTACCGTGCAGAATCACAGCTCAGCGGCTCATTCCGGTAGCAACTCTGGCACACCGAGGCAGGCCCGGAGCCAGATTGCCGGAGGCACCACACTGGCCTTCCCACCCCCACCCTCTCCCGGTCCAGCAATTAACACCATTTGCTGGAATCTGCCTTTCCCGAGCTTGTTCTAAAGGCTTTCGATAATGAGAGAGAGGAGATCCATTAGCACTCCCAGCAGCGCAGACTGTAATTAACCCTCCTCACACCCGCAGCATCTCCAGGTCAGAGATCGCGGCTGGGGATCCAGCGAGACCCTGCAGCCCTCAAAGACCCCGTAGCACGCCCTTCCCGCGCTGCCCCGTCTCTGTTGGCCAAAGCAACCAACATCTTGAGTTCGGCAGAAGAACTTTGAATCTCAACACCTCATTTTCTTCACCTGTAAAGGTCAGCTTAATATTGTCGCCCCCAAACTGCGAATGAATACAACTTGGGAGGGGTACTGGGCCTGGGACCTTCCAGCAACTCTCCTAAGCGATTGGCTGCCATTTTGGGAAAAGACTCAGAAGCAAATAATTTGAGGAAGGAATGCAAAGACACCCCCTATCCCATTCCATGAAGAGAAATGTGGAAATGTGTGAGGCTGAACCGGACAGCCCCAGTGTGGGGATTTGGTCACTATATGGGTTTGACTATCCAGAGAAATCCAACCCCAAGTTGGGCAGTATGGGGTTGTGCTGACTTGGGGGAATCTGTCTCTGTCGCCAAGCTAACCAACTTATGGACAACTCTCTAACTCTGCCGAAATAAGAATTCTTAGGATGTTGGATTTGCTGGCTCAGCCTTGTATGTACCATAGAAGCTCACCTGGCTCACTGTGTATCCACCTCCACGAACAGCTCCAGAACCTGAGCACTTACACTTCCTCCCCCAGGTTGTGGACTAAGCCCTGAGTCAGAGGCCTTCTCGTGGTGGGTCCTGCGCCCTCTCCCCAGCCCTGGGGAAAGGATGGGCACTGCAGGAAGATGGAGCCCTCCCAGGGCGCTGTGTCTCCAATTTTGCTGGTTCTGGGTAAGAATAGGATGTTCCCAGATCCCTGGTCTGAGCTATCAGTCCACAAGTGGATATTCAGGACCTACATTGTGCAAGTCCCTGGGGTATAAGAAATAGATATAACACTCCCTGCTGTAGTTTGGAGGCTAAGTATCTCCCAAAGATCCAGTGTGATGCTACTGAGAGGTGGTGGGTCCTTTAAGAGGTGGGGCCTAGTGGGTGGTCCTTGGGGCCCAGGCCTTGAAGAGGACCAGGGGAGCCTGGTCCTTTTGTGTTTCTCTTTTGCTTCCTGGCCTGGATGAGCAGTTTGCTCTGCCCTATGCTCCTTTCTATTGCTGTCCTGCATGCCTACTACAGCCCAAAGCCATGGGTCTACCCAATCATGCCCTGGAACCCCAACAACTGTGAGCTGAAATACGCACCCCCCTTCCCCCCGCACCGGGAATTGAACTCATGACCTCGTGCTTGCCAGGCAGGCCCTGTGCTGCTGAGCTAAATCCCCAGCCCCAACCTTTCTTCCTTGTAAGTTCACCATACCAGCTATGTCATGATAGCTTTAGAAAGCTAACAAACTGCTCCTGTGTGTGAACTGCCGGTAGAAACAACAGAAAAAGGGTGACTGGGAAGACAGACGTGAGAGAACTTTTATCAAAAAGGTGCTGTATCTTCTGAGGTGTCCTGAAGGATTTGTCTTGAGGAATAATGGCTGGTGTTCTGACGTGCTCTTTCATCCAGAGCTGGCTTACAGCTCTACAGTTTAGTTCAATGATCACTCTCAGTGTGCAGTGAGGAAATCGAGGCTAAGGAGCTTAGCGTGGCTGATAAGGGCAGAGCCCACGGCCAGTGTGCTGTGGGCATTCGGCGCAAGGATGGTGTGAAAGTCTGCCCCAGGCTTACACTCAGGGCAGGACAGATTCCTTCCAGTAATGCATAACAGGCAGGCAGAGTGGACACAGAACCTGGGCACCAGGGCCTCCAGTCTGACGTGCGGGGGAGCGGGTAGCAGGAGAGCCCTCCCAGTGCCAGGTGTGCCAGGAGAAGATGCAGGTGGGCGGGCGGGCGGAGGTGTGGCTTGCCTGAGCATCTTCAGAAGCTGGAGCAGGGAGAGGCGGAGCTGGAGAAGGCGAATCTGTAGTGGGGAGCCCTACCCAAGGCCTCCAGATCAGAGTTTTCTGCTTTTGGGTACCCGCTGTGTGTGTGAGTAGTAAAAGTAATACTCGTGCTGTGTCCTACCCCAAGTAGCTGCATCTCAGTCTCTAGGGAAACAGGAAGGGCAGCAGCTACTGTTTTGGCAGTGCTGGGGATCAAAGCCAAGACCTTGTGTGTGTGACCCAAGGGTGCTACCGCTGAGCCACAGCACGAGCATGAGCGTGTTTCATGAGCTCGCCCAGGTGGCTCATGTGTAGGGGAATCTCTAGGTTCCCTGCATCAACGCTGTGTGCACAGAACGTCCAGGCCCAATCAGCTTATCCTCTTGGGCTTAAAGTCAAGACAAGGCAAACAGAACAGGCTCTTCAGGAAAGTCTGAAGTCACTGAAAGTCTAAAGTCTTCAGTGTTGGGATTACAGGCGTGTGCACCATGCCCAACTAGCTGTACTATTTTTATTCTAGTTGCCTTTTATCTCATGAAACTTGGGGGCTGCTAGACATTTTCAGAGGTATCACCCCCAAGTCCTGTCTTGCCCCCGGCAGGTCGTCCTTGGCTTCTGTAGCTACACCAGGATCTCTTCTAGCTCTGGGAGCCACTGAAGTTGCTCATTTGCATGACACTAGTGTGGATTTAGGTATCTCCCACTTGGGTCAAGGGATTCCTGGCTAGTATGGAAAAAGCTCACAGTCCAGTACTGGTTCCAGGTATTTTGGCCTACAGGTGCAGCAGTGGCTCTTAAGCCATCTTTCACTTCTGGGCAAGAGTTTGGTAACGTCTCTTGAGCAGCTGCTCGCTTTCGACCTCCTTCCCTGAGCAACTTCTGCTTGCACCATGTCCTAAGAAACTGGGCTGCTTCACTTCATAACTCAGGAGGGATCAAGTCTTTTCATTTCTCCCTCAAATCGTTCCTTCAGACTTCAAGAGCTACCTTGGGGTTGGTCCTCTCAGATCTGATGAAGAAGTCCTGTTCACACTCTCCATAACCTTCAAGGTTTTAGATTTTGCTCAAATCACCTTGCTGGCTTCATCCTTCCATGCTAAAGCTCTCAGGAGCAAAGCGGCCTTGATTTTGTGAAAGACTCTGCTCATCCTTTTACCATTATGAGAAATTTTCTGCAGGGGAAGGGACTAAGACTGCCAGGTCTGTCGAGCCTAGGTAGAACACTATTTTTGGCTTGGTTTCTCATGCCACCTTGGATAGCATTTTAGCATTTGCTGAACACTTGTCCTGTGCAGCCTTTAGCAAGCAAGCATCTTGCAAAGCCCCCCAAAGCCCTCTTTGGTGACTGTAATTTGGATTGTGTTCTTATAAATGTGCTAACTGAGCCTTGTGCCTACAAAGGCTTCATTTGTGTTTCCTTGCTTACTTGTAAGCTTGTCTTGTAGTTAATCACCATTTGTTTGCTATTTCTGCAGAACCTTCATTTCATCCATAGCCCAGGAACCATGTGAGCTTTCTCACCTTCAGATAATCTGCGTAAATTTACACTGAGGCTGGGTGCACGAGCAACCCTGGGGGAGAGGGATGCCCCTGTTTATAATTCCTCATCCAGAAAAGTACTTATTTGTCCTATTTTTTTCCTGTCTTTAAGGCAATTTCTCCTGACGTTCTGGAGTACCTTATGATGGTAAATGACCTTTGGGGTGGAACTTGGTCCGAAGGAATTCTGAAAGGCTAAACATAATACCTCATTCATTGTCCCTGCTTCTACCTCATCTATTAAATGGTCCCATTTCATGTTCTCTTTTGGGGAAGTCTGTTGTGCTTTGTGCAGGAACAACTTCCGAGTTGGGGCTTTAGATAGTTCTTTTTAGCACATGTTCCACCACAGTGGCTATTACAGGGACCCCGTGGTGGGCCCACTGGTGGCCAGGAGGCACGGGGGACATGGGTGCAATGTGGAAGGACAGGTGCTCACTGCCACCATGAGGACATCACTGCCATCCATCCTTATCACCACCTTCTTCCCTGCAGAGAGTTTGGGGATCCATGGCCATACAACTTCCTTGCCATGTTTGTTTCGGTGATAATTTAGGAGATGGCTTCTCCTTATTTCTCAGCTTCCATGGCATTGGTGATCTTGCTGTCACTACTCTGGCGTCAGGAACCTCTTCACTGTTGATTTTGGAGATTCTCAGGACATGCTCCTTGGATCTGTATTTCCATGGCTTTGGGACAGGCATTTTCCTCTCCATGAGGAAGGCTTCTTCACGGTAATTAAAGCAGGTACTTTACACCAATATTTTAATTAAAACACCACAGTTCCTGGATATTTCAATAGCTCCCTTTAGACTGAAGAAGTAACTCACCTTCCATTTAAATTTTTTTTTGGGGGGGGGTACCAGGAGTTGAATTCAGAACCTTGTACTTGCCAGGCAGGCTCTGTGCCACTGAGCTATCTGCCCTGGCTCTTCTGTTTGAATTCTTTCATATGCATTTAAAACACATTAGCAGATATTAGTTGTTCTTGGATGTGTCTGAAAATGTGTAGTAGCAGGTCAGTAGCCACTTTTATCCCATAAGGCGAATTCTTTGTATTTATAGGTTGTCTTTCTGTAATACTGCACTTTGACCAAAAACATTCTGGCTCTGGGTGGGCTCTGAATTGGGTTTGGGAGGTTCTGGGATGGACAATGGAGGAGCTTGATATGAGGAACCCCCAGGTGGCACAGTGTGGCCAGTGCCCCAGGCGCTGTGTTTTTGTGGTGCTGCTGGAACCGAAGCTTACAGTCCACCCCATTACTGCAGATCAACACAGGCCTGCATGGAGCTGGCGAGGCTTTTGGAGAGGAGCATTAAGAACTTCTGTATCGGGGCTGGGGATTTAGCTCAATGTCAAAGCGCCTGCCTGGCAAGCGCAAGGTCATGAGTTCGAATCCTGGTACCAGAAGAAAAACAAAACAAAATAAACAAACAAACAAAAAGAACTTCTGTATCAAGCAGGACCACTGATGCAAAGCGTGGCGTCCCAGGTCAGAGATGTATGGAGTCTGGCTTGGCGATGTCTACGTAACCCACACCAGACTGCCCCATGGTTAGTGTCCGTGACCTTGGACCACTTTCAGGAAGACAGTCTGGGACCCTTCAGGCTGGCAGGGACAGTGCAGAGTGGTCCCCTCGGAGCTCCCCAAAGCAGGTCCCTTCCTGGGCTCTCTGTGCTGGGTGGAGAGAGGGGCATTGCTGAGGGGACAAAATGCGGGGTAGGCCACATTTCTGGGCTTTCAGTTTCTATCAGTCTAGCAACAAATACATTTTTTAAAAAATTGGAAGAGGAATATAGGCCCATGTTCAAAAAGTCAATTTCCTGTTAAATGACTCTCCCCGGAGCAACAGCTGTCAACAGTTTCTTGTACATCTTTCCAGATAGTTCCATGTTCACATAAGCAATATAAAATCAATCCAGCGATCAATCGACTAACCAATGTATCTCTCTAATCTACTGATGATTTTACCAAAAACTATTGGTTCTGATTTCCCCCGCCCCAGTGAGTGTTTCTTACTTTATATTCTTTCTTAGTTTAATGGTGCTCTGAGTCCCTCCATCCTATGGGGAACTAGACAGTCAGAGAAGTGCTGTGTTCTCCCTCCAGAGGGGCTGTGTACCAGTCCATGCCAGCAGAGTGAGCCGAGAACTATTTCCTTCTAGGGATGTTAAGTGTATTCAAATAGCTACATCCTCCTCTTCCTGTACTTCAATTTCTATTTTTTGTTTTTTTTTTCTGGTACCTGGAATCGAACTCACGACCTTATGCTTGCCAGGCAGGCGCTGTGCTGCTGAGCTAAATCCCCAGCCCATTCAATTTCTATTTTAAAGTCACTTATTCGTCCCTTTTTATTTGGAAGTCAGACAACTCACACTTAGTACTGGAGATTGAATCCAGGGTCTTTTCTCCAATCCTTATCCCCAGCCTTTCTTTCAAATTTTTGAGACAGAGTCTCAGTAAGTCACTAAGTTGCTCAGGCTGGGTTAAAACTTTCAATCCTCCAGCTTCGACTATGTGGAGGGGTGGGATTACAGGCTGTGCCACCAGGCCCAGCTATTTACTTGAACTTTTATCCTAGACAGAGTAGGGTTTGGGCAGGTCTAGGTGACTCTTGCTGCCACGCCACGCGGATGAGCCCCCGGCTGCTTCCCACGCACAGATTTTCTGCCTTCTCGCAGCCTCTGTTGACCCCAACACACGCCACATGCTGCCCTGTGCTCTGTCCCAGCCTTGGTCCAGGCTGGCTCGGAGCCTCCCGACCTGCTAGCAGTTTCTGCAGCTGAACATCCAGGGTCTTGGAATTTATGCCCCTCCTTCCTTCTCTGCACCTGCCCACGCTGAGTTATAAGAGTCTCAGGAAACTCCTGGGTCAGCGGTGCTTCTTGCTGCCGTTCTCCAGTTTCTTCCTGCGGGGAGTGCGGGACTACACACGCGTGTACAACCCGCGTCTCAGGATGGAGGTCTCTCCCCTCCTTGTCCTCTTCCAACCCTTGCCTCAGACTCCATTGAGTCTACAAGCTTGCAGATTCTTCCTACAGAGCTCACCGAGGAAGCAAGAGCATTTATAAACTGCTTAGCTGTCGGTGTTGCGATGGAAACCTTCAGGGCACTGCAGTGGCTATGGGGAAAGACAGAGGCCTGGGTTTGGGCTGGTTTTGCTCCACCTGTGGGGCCCAACCACGTCCTGTTCTGGCATCTGGCTCCTCAGCTTCTTGCCTGCAGAATCACGGCCTGGCTGCCCCCGGGGTCTGCTGGCTCCACGGTCCTGTTCTGGGATGCAGTGAACGTGTGTGGGCTCTGTAACCAGTCGGTTTGCCCATCCTGCACTCCGAGGAGCCCTTCTGGGGCCTCATCTGGAACGCTTACACATTTCTCAAGTGAAGGTGTTGCTGAACAAGCAGGAAATGTTATGTGAAGAGTGACATTTTTATGTTTTAATGTCAGCATGAAATAGTTCAGTAATGATCCCCCAGAATATGTCAGGATAAGGGCTGATCAGGAAATACAGTGTTTAAATAAAAATTTTATTATACTAAAGACACGCTGCCATGAATCCTCCTCAAAACACTCCTCACTTCCAACACAACCCATCGTTCTTGGTGGTTTTTTTTTTTTTTTTTCCAGTACCGGGAATCGAACTCACGACCTTGCGCTTGCCAGGCAGGCGCTGTGCCACTGAGCTAAATCCCCAGCCCCTCTTGGTGCTTTCTGAAGCAGTTTTGGACATTTCTTTTTGTGAGTGTCTTTATGAGGTGCGATCAAAAATATAGTGAATGCTACCGGCCAGTGCCATCCATCGACAAGGCAACCTTGTAGAACTACTATATGTGTCCTTATCCACCTTATTCACCAGATCTGGGATCATGTAACTTACGGCTCTTCCCTGAAGTCAAAGTGACCATGAAAGGTAGGTGTTTTGAATGCATCTAGGACACTGAGGCAGCCACAAGGGGACAACTAAAGACACTCAGGAAAGAGGACTTCCACAGCTGCTTCAGAAAGTGGCAAGAATGATGGGATAAGTGTGTTTGAAGTGACAGGGAGTATTCTGAGGGGAATTAATGGCAACATGCCTTTTACTCTAATAAATTCTAAAAAGAATTTAAACATTCACTGTAATGTTTGATCATACTGTGTACACCTGGAACCACACCATAAGTAACTGCCTGTCATTTTATCTTTTTTTTTAGACAGGGTCTCGCTATGCAGTTCAGGCTGGCCTTGAGCTTACTTCATAGCCCAGGCTGGCCTCAAACTCGCAACGATCCTCCTGCCTCAGCCTCCTGAGTGCTGGGATTACAGGCGTGCACCACCATGCCCAGCCTGCCTGTCACGTAAAGGCAGCTTTTGGGCACCTGTACACATGACAGATGAGGTTCTGGTAATGAAGGCCATGTAGTGTTTACTTCCCCCCCATTCCAGTAAGTTCCTGGGAAAAGAACTGACTTGGAACCATTTATCCACCAAATGGCCACTGTGTGAACCAACAGCGAGTCTGTGTCTCTCTGAACCGGCGGAAGGCTGGAGTGTTTGGATTAATGAACGATTTAGTGCCAAGCGCAAATACCGTAGGCATTTAGCAATAGGAGCAGATAACCAAGTTATTCATCAAATTCAGAACTGTTTAGAATGCAATGGAGAAGCGCCCGAGCTGATGGCCGGTAGGGAAAAGGGCCAACCTAGAAAGAAAAGTTGTGTCTCTTCGTGTGACTGTCTCCTGCAATACCATCACTTTCTTTCTTAAATCTGCAGAGAAAAATTTCACTTTTACATCCAAGAGAGGCAACACAGCATCCTGGCGGAGATCACGCAGTGGGAACAGCCTCTCTAAGACCTCAGTTATTTCATCTCTAAAATGGGACACACTAGTAGCCCCTTACAAGGCTGACATGGGGACTGAGGTCACACAGTAATGACCGTCCCAGACAGACAGCCCTCAGAGTGAGCACAGGGAAGCAGTCGCCAGTATTAGTTTTGTAGCATGGAGGAGAGCTATTGTTCGGGTTTAAACAGCGTGATTATTATGCACGGATTCTGCCACAGCCTTGGCACTTGTAGGAACTGGGGGCAAACCTGAAGGATTCCCTAAGGCCCCCTAGATAACTTTGTTTTCTGGGTGTCAAAGAGTGTACGGGATTAGACCTGAGAAGACTACAAATATTAATTGCAATGTCTTCCTGCACCAGCATGGGTGACAGGGCCTGGGAATTGAACGGCCAACAAGACAGAGATAAGACTTCATGGATGAAACGGATTGCCCTGTTGGGGAGAGAGAAGAAAAGGTTAAATGAGACACAAAGAGTAGGGGCCGGAAGATGGAAATTTCTTACCTTAGGTCATGGAAATCTTCTCTGATGAGGGGACGTGAAGGAGAGTATTGGCCACTCAAAGTGGGAGTGGAGGTGTTTGGCAACTAGGGAGGACGATCTGAGCAAAAGACGGTTTCCTTTTCCAGTCTGGTGATCTCAGGGTCTGGAAGTGCATTCTTAGTTATTCTCAAGGCCTGGCGCACATTGTAAGGACAGAAGTCTTAACTATGTGAGGGGCATAGCTCATTCTCTAAAATTTGAGCCTGTGACTCAGAATGGCTAAGGTCCCCGCAAATATAAATGGCAGGGCAAAGGCCCAGCTCAGGCCTTGGGAGGCCAAGTTCAGTGTTTTTCTCAAAAAAAAAAACCACAGCTGCTTCACATCTTTACCCAGGGTTTATCTTTTTCTGTCAGACCAATAATATATCCCATATATTATGATGGATCATGCATTAGAAATGGGAATATGTTTACAGAAATACTCTTTTTCAGACACTAAGAAAAATATAAGAGTATTGTAAGAAAAGGAAAATTTCACTGAGCAATCTCTCCCATTCTCCCTAAACTCTTACCAAATTGAATTTGATGTAGAATTCTTTACGTCTTTTGTATGGCAAGTGGAATTTTTTTTTTTTTTTTGGTTAAGTATTCAGAGTACTTTTCTTGGCTAAGTATGCAGCCGGAAAACCTTTAAGTAAGTCTACCTACAGTATCAATTTATTACAGTGTTTTTGGTTCACAAGTCACTTAGAAGATGTCTCAATTCAGAAGACGTGTGTGTGTGTGTGTGTGTGCGTGTGCGCGTGTGCATGCACGTGCAGTTACTGGGGATTGAACCCAGAATCTCACACTTGCTACTGAACCATATGTCCAGCTCTTTTTTTCTTTATTTTGAAACAGAGTCTTGCTAAGTTGTTCAAGCTGGAACTTGGGACCCTCCTGCTTCAGCCTTCTGAATAGGTGGGATTACAGGCATGTGCCACTATGCCCAGAATCAAATTTTAACCCAGGTGCTTGGCTTTTCTTGCTCTTCTAGATTCTCAACTCAGGCTCCAGGGTCAGTATGTCCCCTACTAGGCTTTCAGTCAGTAGACCCTGCCAACAGCATGCACTGGTCATGAAGAAATCAGGCACTTGGAGTTTAGGGAGCCCCTTTCTCAAAATGCTCCCAGCAGAGAAAAATGAAAGTGACATAAAACCCGCACAGTCTGGACAAGGTGGCACACAGCCTGTCCTGCCACGTGATCTTGAGATCAGCAGCAAGGGAAGCCTTTTGAAATCAGTATTTTGGAACACGAATATCAAACTATTTAGCTCCACTGACTGAGGCATGACTGAGTTAGAAAATCTTACAAATGCCATGTGCTGTGCAGTAAGCTGCCCACACATAGCAGTGTGGGGTTATCAGCAGCTGCACTTGTACGGTGATCTCTCCCCACGCCTCCCCCAGCATCTGGGTGAGGCACTCTCGAGGCAGTGTCTCTTTCTGCTTTGCCTCCCTTGTGTAAGTGGATGTGCATCTGAGAAAATGCAGTTGCATTTGAAGATCTTCATTATTTATACTCTACCTCCTCCCACAAAAGATATTAAAGTCGCTGTGAAGGCACAGACTTTGCCCTAACAGGTAAAATGGTATCACTGCTAGGGAAAGTAACCAGCAGGGTCAAGGCGATCTGAGTTTGAGATAATCGAGCTTAGTGAAAGCAACTCACTCAGCTAGATCTGGAGACAACCTATAGGGATTGCGTATAAAGTCAGCTGGGAAGTGCAGGAAAGTGTAGCAGGAGAGTGAATTCCAAGTAGCCCACGCTGAGTCAGTAGACCCCGCCAACTGTGTACATGGTGCAGTATATTTAGAAGCCTCTCCTACGTGTCTCTGTGTTTGTATATTTGTACCTAACATTGTTTAATGATATCATGAAGGCAAAAATTCCTCAAAATGCCTACAAATGGTGAAAAACTGTCTGCCTCTACCCTGAGGAAGCCAAGCATGCTAAGACTAAAGTAATGGTACCGCAATTCTCACTGAGGACTTGGGCAGAATAGCTTTATTTACCGGGACAGGTGAAGAGCAGAGTATTACCAGGCGATGGGACAGATTGTTGCTGTCAGCCACAGCTGGCTGCTGCGAAGATCTTGAGATCTGCGAGTCCAGGGAGATCAAGTAAGGAGAACCCACAAGAGGACTGTAGCTACTAAAAAGCCCCAAGGAGACAGAAGTCAACGAATTTTAGGGCATTTTTCCTCACATCTGCATATCTCTGCTCTGGCCGACAGGGGACACAGCCTATGGGACTTGGTCTTGTTTTACCAGATGATCGATACAGTCCTTTGTTTTCCAGGTTTTTGCCTGCTTTTCAGACTCTGGCAGATGTAGTACCTTGATTTCTGAAAGTTCTGCATTTGTCAGCCTAGCTTTCACAGAAGAATGGGAAGCAAACCCAGCCAGCGATTCTGTAATCACTCTCCCGTAAATTGTGCTGTCTGCACTTTCCTTCTTTCCTGTAGTGATCTGGATATCATAATTTCATAAATCAAGTAGGTTTGGGGGCTGGGGATTTAGCTCAGTGGCACAGCGCCTGCCTGGCAAATGCAAGGCTATGAGTTTGATTCCCGGTACTGGAAAAAAAACAAAACAAAAAAAGAAAAAAAAAAAAAAAAGTAGGTTTGCAGTGCATTTTAGGCCCACGAATTAACAATAACTTACAATGTTCTAAATGTGCCTATACAAGATATTCACATTTATTTTGCCAGTGTCTGCCCCCTAAATTTCAAAACTTTTTCTTCCTGCCCTTGGAAGGATAGTTTTACACGGCCGTAGGCCTCTTTGCATCTTAAGCCCTGAGTTCTAATAGGATGGAACACTTTCTCCTCAGGACACACCTGGCTATGAAACTGGGAATCCTTCCTAAAACTGTTCACTTGTCACCAAGGAAACTGAGCACCTGGGCGACGCAGTCCGGAGTGTCTTCCCTCGCCTCTCCGGAGTCATTGCTCCATTTTAGCTGCTGCGATAAGAGAGGCCTATTGAGTGTTCAGAGGTCAAAAAAGAAAAAAGAAAAGGTTAGGGATGCGGCTCAGCGCTAAGTGTTCACCAGTATGCATGAGGCCCTGGGTTGGACGCCCAGCTTGGGGAGCGTGGGGGAGCCCGACCTTTGGAAAGGGCTGGGGATATCAGACAAGCAGGGAGGCCTGGAGGCCTCTCTTCTTCCTTAAACTTATGCTTTATTTTATTGAATGACAGAATACTGCTTGAAAAGCAAAGCAATCCCCTCAAGGAGCCCCACCTCAGACATCGGAAAGTTGTTTTTAACAGTCGCCTTTGAAGGGTGGTGCTCATCCCATTTCACAGAATGAAGAGATTCTAATTAACCTGTGCTGACTGCCCCACTTTTGTTCAGTTTCACGTCCTCTCCCTGGATGGCAGGCGCCTCCAGGGACGAGGGCCCACATCTCCTTCCCTGTCTACGCCGCTACGCTTTAATGCATGACCAAGCTTTGCAGCCACACTTGCTGAAAGGAAGTGCTTAAACTTAATTCACCCAGCAAGGCTGAAGAGGAGAAAAGCACGTTAGACTCCTGAAACCCCGGCCGGGCGCCCTCACCTCTCCAGCGGTCAGTTTCTTTTCAGAACTGGAAGAGCCTGCATCTGTGGCTGGCCGTTTCCTGGGGGCAGCAAGCAACACTAGAGGGTGGAGGGGGGCGTGGACACTCTTTGTCCAGGAGAAGGGACGCTCAGGGTGTGTTCCTTTTGCATTTGCTCTTCTGAGAACTGTTCATGTGAGACTGGTGGGGCTCAGACACACAGGGATCATATGCAAAGGAGCCTCCACGCCTTCCTTGGGTCTAGCACACACCTGGGTGGGGGCAGCGTTCAGGGAGAGGTTTGCAAGGAGGGAAGAGGGAGATGCCCGCCTCCATACCGAGACTGGAGAGACAGCCAACCCCACATGTGTATTGGGGTAAGGCGTAAGCACCTGTCTGTCACCTGGGAGGGAAATGATAGGAGCAGGGATCCTGAACAAAAGGAGCCTGGGCTCCCTCATTACCAAGGGCTCAGAGGATCTCCAGGGGCGAAGTGTCTGTCACAAGCAGAAAACCACAGTGCTCGCGCCCTTCGGAAAAGGGAGACCCCAGCTAGCCCACTGCTAACATCCGAGGCTCGGAAAGTGACAGCACAAAACTCCCGCAGAGAATACGGAGGAGGGCGGTAATGTGGGGGGGCCCCACCCAGCGCCTTTGTGCACCCTGGGAGCCATCTAGCGGAGTCTACCCGAGTCCTTAATGTGAGATCCAGCCCGGCAAAGGGCTGCTTGTCACCTGCTGGGGTAGTGGAGCAGCAAGACCCCCCCCCTTGTATGGGCAGAAATGCCATCGGGGCACGCGGCACTGTTCCCGCGCGGGCAGGCACATCAACCCTGTCCTAGGACAGATCCGCCTGAAAAGCCACCTGTCTGTGATGCGCAGCAGAAAAGCAAGGGCCCGCACGGGTTTCCAGGTCCCCACGACAGCTGCCAAGGGAACGGTAACATTTCACCTTACGTTTTTGCTGAAGGATCCTAAAACCAGGTGGAGAAATGACAGAGGTCTTGGAGGTGACAGCATGATACTCAGTAAACCCGTGCTTCTGTCTCTTGAGCTAGGCGTGCTGAGCTCCGCTCGGTTCCAGGGGACAACAGGGACACCCAGAACTAGCCTTTCCCGCACGCGAAGGTTGCTCCCGCCTCTTCACCCAGCGCAGGAATCTTTGCGAACACCCCAACTTTGCCGCTTGAAAGGAAGGCACAGCTCACCACTTCCGCTAGATGGCGCTATTTCCCCCTAATCCGTCCGCAAGACACCCAATTTATAAAAGAAATACAACCCAACGCCTTCCGAAACCGCATAATAGCAGGCTCCCATTAAAATCCCAATTTGGGGAAATTGATTCTACCTCCGAGAAAATCTAATGCAATTACAATTAATAAGATGCAATCAAGGGTTACATCCTGAAGCGCTTCGCATGCGCCCTCCCCCTACATACACCTGTCCCTTGCCCCGGTTTATACTCCGCGATGAGCCAGGGCGTAAACCAGGCGCTGAGTCCTTTCGATGCCCTGCACGCTGTGTTCGCCTGGGAACCTCTGGGGAGCCCCACCCCTTCCTCCGCGCTCCCCCGAAATCCCGCGCGTCCCTGCGCAAGGCGCTCGGACCTGACCCGCGCCTGGACCACTCAGCCCGGTGGCCCCGCAGCCCCGCGCCGAGGGGGAAGGGGATGCCGGGGCGGCGCGGGCCCAGAGGGGTTCACGGCGAGACAGCCGGAGGGCAGCCCCGGCCGCGGCCCGGTGGATGAGAAGAGGTCGCCCGCCGGGGAGAGACGCACGCCGGGTCCGCCCGACCGCGCGCAGTGCCCGGGGCCGGCACAGCGCAGTTTGGGGAAAAAAGAGAAGACCAACACTAAACCGCAAAACTTTCCTGGTGCCAAACGCTAAGGCGACCCAGGCGCGGCAAAGCTCTGGATCTGGGCAAGACGAGACGCGGGGCCGGGCAGGACCCCATCAGTGCGGTGGCAAGGGGAGTGTCCCCGGCGCCTTGGGGATGTCGCCGCCGGCCGCTGCCCGCGCTTACCTTGGCGGCTGCATGAGCCCCTGCGGCCCGCGGGGGGTGGTGCTGGCCGGGCTGCGGGCGAAGAGGGGGTGCCC
>NW_004955416.1:21262282-21276984 GCF_000276665.1 Chinchilla lanigera
GGGGAAGCGAGCGGCCGGGGCGGCCAGCCCCAGCGGACCAACGGTCCGGCTCCCCGCAGGGCTCGGCGGAGGGGCGCCCCTTCCACCTGGGGGTCCGGGAGAGTCAAGGGAAGTTGCTCCGGCTTCTAGAGGAGCCCGTTTCCATCCGAGAGGGGCGCCCTGCCGCAAAGCACCTTTGTTCGATCGAGACTGTACTTTTGTTTAAGAATCTTTTGGAGAAAAAAAGAGTCGAATACGTACGTATTACTCGCGTAACGCACGAATACATTCTCGTGTCTGATTGTACACAACTTCTCAGCGTCTAGGTCGGAAGAAACCGTCCCTCCCCGCCTTCCTGCAGCGGGTCCCCAGAGGTATCCCCGGTCTATGCTTCGCCGCCGCGCTCTGCCCTGCACACGCGCGCGCTGGGAACGGCGTCTCACGCGCTTTCCCAATGAATGTTTCGGCGTGCAGCGCGGGCACACGCTGGCGACAGCGCGGCCACCTCGGCCGCGGTAAATCCCCGGGGACTGCTGGAACCCGGGGAGCGACCCCCGCTGCGGAACAGCAGCGTCACCCGGCTGGGGCATGAAGTCAGTCTGGACGCACAGCTCACGCCCAAATTAGCACTGCGCAGCCAGAGCCGACAGCCCCAACGCACTTTAGATGGGGTTATGACCTTCCCGGTCTTCCCCGAACAAGCTGGCTGGAATTCTGATTTGATGAGCAATCTTCTGGATTTGCAAAATGAAAAGGTATCATCCGCATTAAAACACGATCGTTATTTATGCCTGTGGCCTTGAGGGATGTGGTTTGTTAACTCAATATTCTGTGTTTTATTGGCCAAGCGAATTTGGATAACCTATAGCTGAGATATAAATAAAATCCATGTGATTTAGCAGAAAGGGATTGGGTTTTGCAAGGCTGGATTCTAAAATTAGCTCTGACCTCGAACAAGTCTTCTGGCTCTGTTGGGCCTCAGTTTCCTTGTCTACAAATAGAGGAGTTGTACAAAAAATTGTGTGTGTGTGTGTGTGTGTGTGTGTGTGTGTGTGTGTGCGCGCGCGCGCGCGCGCGCACCAGCCCTAACGTTTGGCGAATAACCAGTCTCTCTTCATCTTCAGACTTCAGCCTCCCTTAGCGGAAGCCTCTCTTCAGGGTGGAATCCTGAGCCTCAAGCCCCGCCTGCCTGGTAGTGACCTCAGTCTGTCGCTCTGCACTGGGTCACCCTTCCCTACAGCCTGGGCTCCCGTATCATTGCCTCCCCAGCTCAGGGCGGTGTCTGGCCCGCTCCAAGGATCTCTGAAAGACTGTCACTCCACGGGCTTTCTTACAGCTCTGCCTAATTGCCTGGCGTTTCTAAAAGATCTATAAGTAGAAACATCTCTTTTTCAAGTGGAGCCTTTGGAAAGTGCTTTGCAGGGTTTTTGGCACCTTGGGGACAAACAGTCCACTTTCTAGATGAGGACAATTTTCAGTGCAGTCGTGGGGCGGTGGAGACAGCCAGCGGCTATCGCCCTGATGAGGGTAGACGCCCATGGAGAAGACAACGAATATTAAAGCTACTCATTAAGTACTTGATTAAGTTGGAACTATGCACAGGCAGCTGGAATACACGCACGAACACTCAGGTTTAAATGAGGCCATGGGGTGTGTTTGGGGTGCAAATTAACAAGTGTGTATGCCTTCAACCAACAATCTAGCAACATTCCTAATACAAAACTCCGGGGAATCCTTGTCTTTCTTCACTGCAAAAAGCCTGAATTCCTTCACAGTCTGAGCAGGAAACAGACTAGCCTGGGTTCAGTGAGGCCACTGCAAAACAAGGGTGAGACTAGTGACTGTATTAGTTTCTCTCTTGTCCGATGTGAAGAGTTGCCCAGGGAGAACTTAAAAACTGGCCCCGTGTGTATAGGGGCAGACAAGCACAGCCAGGGCTTCCACCTCTTCTTGGGCCCCCTAACCCTCCCTCCCCTTTTGAGGGGGGCTGTGTGCTCACTGTGCAGGTCCTGCTCCCCCTGGGTACCACTCCTAGGGCAAAGCTGAAGGCTGCAGAGAAGGGAGCTGTGTTAGTGCCTCTCACAGAGCTCGGCGCCCGTGCAGAGGGCCTGGCGTGCTACTGCGGCGCCTGTCTGTTGCAGATGACTCGTGGCACCTGCTGGGCTAAAGTGCATCTGTAGAAAATGGGGTTCCAGGTGAAATGGATTAAAGATTTCCTCCCAGCTGACAAGACGGTGGGGGAATGAACTGGCACTGGGCACTGTCCCTTCACCCTGGGGTCCTTGTGCAAGATGTCTGAGAAGCTCAAGTTCACAGCAGAAGGGCGGCTTCGAGGGGCAGCAGCGGGGAGTTGGCTGGCGCCATGGAAGAAGGAGGGACCGACCCTCACTCTTGACTCTAGAGGGGAGAAGGGCGACTTCCCCATGTGGCCCTGGGAGGGAGGAGGCCATTGGCCTCTGTGCCCGGGGGTGAGAGGTGGCTTCGCCGCTGTACCATCCACCCCCTGCCTGTTTTATTCTGGTTAAACACAGCCTGTGTTCTAATGCTCCTTTAAGCAAGTTGGTCCCTTGGGCTTTCCTTCCAGCTAGGCTGCTGATGGGGGGCGGGTGTAGACATTCTGGACCTGACCCTGAGGAGGAGAGGGAGCGCATCACCAGAGGACTGAGGACTGGGGCCAGCTGACTGCTCCTTGGAAGGATTAGGAACATGTTTACGGAGGGGCAGTCCCTGGAGGTGGTCTCAGGGGCTCTGCAGTGGGTGTGGTTGGAGAGTGCAGGTGAGAGGACGGCAGCCAGAGCATCCGGCAGGAAGGGCTTGCACGGGAGCATGGGACTTGCACAAGGAAGGGATCCAGTTGGAATTTGTGCACGGAATTGGTGGAGAAGGGACGGGAGGGTATGGTCATTCTGATCCTGTGGTTTTTGTCTAATGGGGTCTTAAGGCATCATTGTCTTTTTTTTTTTTTCTTTCTTTTTGAGACAGGGTCTCGCTATGCAGTTCAGGCTGGCCTTGAGCTCACTTTGTAGCCCAGGCTGGCCTCGAACTCACAACAATCCTCCTGCCTCAGCCTCCTGAGTGCTGGGATTATAGGTGTGCACCACCACACCCAGCCTCATTGTCAACAGTGGCCAAAAAATCAATGTGGAGATTCCTCAATAAACCAAAGCTAGAAATTCCATTCAACCCAGCTAGGCCTTTCCCAAAAGTTAAAGACATCATGTCATGCAATTCTCATGCCTACTCATGTTTGTAGCAGCACAACTCATAAAAGGTAAATGTTGGAAGCAGCCTATATATCCATCTACAGATGATTGGGTAAAGAAAATGTAGTATTTATACATAATGGAGTACTACTCTGCCATTGACAAGGATAAACTTGAGTCAGTTGTAGGAAAATGGATGCACCTTGAGGCCATTACGTTAAGTGAAATAAATCAGATACACAAGCTTGAATATGAGAAACCCAAGCTATAGATACAGAACAAGGAAAAGACAGATAATAGGAAACAGGGAGGTAGATCTTTTGCAAGAGGGAGGTGGGGGAGCAGGGAGGGAATGAAAAATAATCGAGGTGTGTTATGTAAGTGGACCAGCTCTCCCCAAGGACGGTAACAATGATGGACTGCAGCCCTGTACCGATACAAATACAGACAATAACGCAGAGTGGCCATAGCCAGGACAGCCGCCTCGGCAGAGCCCTGAGTGGGACAGTCAGGCCCACGCGTGCTGCTCAGGTGAGGCCCACTGAGGAGGTGACCCCCAAAATGCTTGAAGTGAAGAAATTTGTTACTTACAGCTCCCAGGGGCGTCAGGAGGAGGCTGAGGGCAGCGGGGTGCTCCTCCGGTGGGTGGGAACACAAGAGAGGATGTGGGGGGTGATGACGATTGGGCTGTTACCCCCTAGGCTTTTTGGGGTGCTGCGTTGGTTAAAGAAGGCAGGGTGGAGTGGGCTCTGACACTGACCCCCAGGTCTCACTGCATCTAGCCGCTGCGGGTTTGGGGTTAGAGAATGAGGAATACACGGACCACAGGGCAAAAACCACACGACGAGGGAAATTTAACCTCCGAGCCAAAGGTGGCAAAGAAACTTGGCTTTCAAACCATTTATGTCGGGTCTGAAAACAGATGTTGAAGCAGCAGATATATTAAACAAATTTCAGACACAGGGCCGTACTGTGGAGTACTTTGGCTGCAGAATGAACCAAAGGGAGCCAGCCGCTGGAGGTTACTGGGCAGAGGAGTAATGTGGGCGGGGTTCCACTTCAGCCAGTGAGTGGAAGATGCTTTGAGAGTCAGGAGGCAGAAGACCAGCTGGAAGTCTGTTAATCTTGACACAGTGCTGTCGAGAGTGTGACCAGGATGCTAAGAGTACACTGGAAAGTAGAGGGCTGGTGAGGAATTCATATGCTCTGCAGAAGCGCAGGCGTGGTGACACACACCTGTAATCCCAGCGCTCTGGAGGCTGAGGCAGGAGGATCTTGAGTTCGAGGTCATCCTGAGCTACATAGTGAGTTGCAGGACAGCCTGCACTACGTAGCAAGACCTTGCCTCTAAAAAACTTAAAACAAATGCTTTGCAGAAGTGGGAAAATCTGAACACTCACCAGGAGTATCAAAGATTCTCTTAAGAACTGAGATGATATCCCCGGTGATAATGTTCACTTCAGAGGCTGGAAAATCAGGAGGGGGAGCTGGGTGGAGGAGGGGTAGGTGATGTTCAAATCATCCGCGGCTTGGACCAAGCACCATGGCCTCAGCATGGGAAGGAACCCCAAGCCATGGTGTGAAAATCACTTGATTTTCCATATGTGGTAGTGTCTATGTGTGTTTAAGTTAAAAACCTGAGGCCTGTGCCCGTGATAATAACTGATTTGTTAGGCTTCTTTGCAGTCTCTTTTCCCATAGCCCCCCACTTTCCATCGCATGGTAAGGACAACAATCAATGCAGGAAGCAGATTTTAGTCCTCTGGTGTCTGTTTATCAAGGCAACTGCCGGCTGTGGGACTAGAAAGAAAAAACCACATTTCTTCATCGTTATCTCTTGGATTTAGGTGACAGAATAGGGTGACTGGAGCATGACTTCCCTTGGGGCTTCCACTGTGTGATTTGCTGGGTGGTGGAGACGCAAGGATAGCTGCAGGGTTTGGGCAGCCACAGCTGCAGAACAGCTGGGATGTGGTCAGCAAGCACGTCCTGCCGTCCCGCAGTGGCACCCACAGAAGCCTGTCTTTGACAACTTAGAGACCTTGGGGCCAGCTGGCAGGCCACATTCCCTTCATGGTGACCTGGGGGAGGGTGAGACTTGCCCACTTCCTCGTCTGGAGGCAGGCTCTGTTTGGATTTTGTTTTGCAATTTTTACTGAGCTCCTTCCTTGCCAGGACATTCAACATATGTTAGAGCTGCTGCCTCAGTCCTCGATGCCCAGATAGGAGGTGGGAGCAGGAATCGCCTTCTCTAGGAAACTGGGTCCGAATAGAAAGTGAGTGGATAAGCAAGTGGGAGAGTCAGGATCGGAATCTGTGTCCATCTGAGCCCAAAGTCCAGAGCATTTTCCTTAAGCTTGTGGTACCTTTTCTTTATCTTCTATTTCTCCACCTTTCCTGTTAGGAAACTCCTATATCCTGCCCTTGGGGGAACACCATGTACCCCACTTTCTGCAGCACTGCCAAAGCTAGTGGAGTATGAGTGCAGTGCTGTGACCTCCATTCAAATGTAGCCAGGGTTCAAGGACAAGATGGACTTGGTGCTTTGTTTTTCTGAGGAGATCTGGGGGAAACCACAGGGAAATTCAGGGGGTTGTCGGATTCCTATAAGTACTGGGATGAAGCCACTCGGAAGTGACTGTCACACCTGCTTCTGGGGATCTTAAGTTGGTTGCCAAAATTTGGGCTCTTTTGAAGGCTTTTTGGAAGGCATTGCTGATTCTTTCTTCATCAGCTGGTATAAATACATTCTCATACCTTGTGCATAGAGTTCCTGCCAATTTTGGTTTCCAATCAAGACTGCTTTTCAAGGTTCTCATACCAGGCATTGAACCTAGTCCACAGATTAGACAAAATCAACCATGGACAAGAGCGGAGAGACTCAGCAGGCTACTCATTGCCTGGAGGTACTGCTGGAGTGGTTCAATTATTTATTTCTTAACGGAAGACATCACTGATATTTAAAAACAGATAGTGTCAAGATGGTATATCAGTTAGGATATGGCTGAATTGCTATAACAAAGAAACTCAACACTAATATAACTCTTAAGAGTGAAGCTTATATATCTCCTACTTAACAGTTCAGGTAAGCCTTTGAGGTTGGTGGGAAACTTAGCTCCATGTAGTTATTCAGAGATTTAGATTCCTTATAAATCATTGTTCCCCCCATCTTATTGTGATAGACTGAATTGGAGCTGGTTCCTACCAAGCCTGGGTTGGAGGCTGTAGGAAGAGGAAAGCGTGTGGAGCAGGACTTCTGCTTCTGTTATATCCTCCTCTCATACTGTACTTGAGATAAGTCATATGCTCACATCTAGCTGCAAGGGAGGCTAGGAAATCAATGCAGTTGGGCAGCCGTGATTCTTTGACTATGGAGCAAGGGAGCTTAGACTTTGGATAGCTAGAGCTGGATGTACCTTGCTGGTCTAGCATGTCATAGGGGAGGAGATGTTGGCTCTGGGCTGGAAGGACCTGGGTTTGAATCTTGGTTCTTCCAGTCAGAACTGGGCAAGCTGCCTCATCTCTCTGATCTTTGCTTGCTTCAAATGCTATGGCTACCTTAAATCACTATTGGGAGCTTGATAGTATCATCCAGGGCTGTAAGAAAGTTAGCTTGAGGCAAGGGGGACTGGGCCTGAGGAACAAGTCATCACCTAGGACCCAAAGGCAGGACTCAGAGATGGCTCATCATGGGCAAGGACCAAAAGGGGAGCTGGAAGGATTTGAGGGCAACAGGAGGCAAGAGAGGGGAAACCAAGGAGTCATCAGTCCACTAGCAAACACTACGGGTCCCAGACGTACGATCAATCCCGACAGCATCTGTTTCTTTCTGTCTCTACCTCTCACCCTTGTCCAAGTCACCTTTGAGCCTCGCCTGGGCCACAGCAGCCTCCCAGTTCTACCATCTCCATTCCCGTGGTCTCAAACCCATTCTTTCTCACAGCAGCCAGAAGCTTACAAACATTAACACCTGGTCTCCTGTGAAGCCTGCACTGCCCTTGCACAGCATGCAGAATAAAACTCCAGTGCAGCATCATTTTACTCAGCCTCATCAAATGTAGCCCTGCTCTAAGACCTCTGTCATTTGGTTCCCCTGTCTTTGCTTTAGTCGTGTGGCCCAGCTGGATCCAAACGTGTCATCTAAAGCTTACTCCTGCCTCTGGGCCTTTGCACTGTCACCTTGTGTGGAGGACTCAGGACCTCCTCCTCATAGTCATTCACACCTCAGTATAAAATCCCAGCATGACCTCTTTTTATGATGTTACCCTGCTTTAATTCTCTGCACAATATCTATCACTTCAGAAATTTCTCACTAGCTGACTTGTTTATTGTTATGCAATTTTCAGACATTGTCAGCCCTCAAAATAAAATCTTGCTAAAAGCAGGGAACTGTCTATCTTGATCTTGGATGCATCCTCTTTGCTTAGGAATAATTTCCAAGTGTACTGCCTCTAACCCTTTAAAAAGTTAACCAAATATTTTCAACCTCTTTCCACTTTAACAAACACACAATTAACATATCTCTACACTTCTCCATTACTTACAGTTACTGTAACTAACTCAGACAGGTTGCTAGTGTTGGATAGTTACTGAATATTTTAATATTGGGACATCTTTTCACACTCTTCATTCTGCCTAAAATACATTTGCACATGTGAAATAACTGAGTCAAAAGTTACTCATATGTTTTGGAACTTAATATGTGAGGCAAAACTGGCTTCCAGGGCAGTTGCAGTTGTTTTTGCTCTTCTCTATGGAATATGAGAAGCCAGGTTCCCCTGGCTCTGGGAAAAGGATGATTATAACTTTTTATTCTGCCAGTTTGATGTACTAAAAATGCCACTGTATTGTATCAGTTTATTTAAGACATTCCCAGGGGTGTTGAACATCTTTCTTCTGTTTATAGTATTTACTTTTATCTTTTTCAGGTTGTTGGTCTACAAACATGGCCCTTTTTTGAAACGAGCACTTGGTTTTTCTTAGCATGGGTTTCCTCGTTTGTCTGCGGGGGGCCACAGTCAAGCGCGGGGGCGTTTGCACCCTCAGCTCCCGAGAGGCACCCTCCTACCTGTGATTAGAACAGAAGTTGGATGGTGCCCGTGCCTGGGAACAGACGTGTGAAGAAGTCGCTGTGACTGAGAGCCCAGGGATTACATACCCCAGGTCAGGGGCACATTCCCCCAAGGGCCTCCGGACGCGGACAGATTGCTTCTGAGTGCAACAGGGAATTCTCCACTTGGCCCACGGCTGAGGCAGTGGGCGGCTGTCAGGGTGAGTACCCATTTCTCCACGCTGCAGACGTGTTCAGCTGCCCCCAGCTAACCGACCGGATGGGCATCCATGACCACTGTGGCATGAGAGGCCCCCCGGTCATCAGGGAGCCTCTGCATTGGTTGAGCCTTGGAAGACGTGCAGATGTTCTTCCATCCCCTGCGGGAGCCTCGTCACGCTTTGGGCCAAGCCTCTGCCACCCCAAGGTGGGATCATGAGTTCCAGGCTGACCCTGAGCATGGGAACCCGCACCGAGGTCCACGGTGGTTGTCGAGGAGTACCTCCATTTTTGTTCTTAGCCTTCTATTTTTCTGCTCTTCTTTTCCATGGAAGGGAGGGCGTGAGTTCCAGAGGAGTTGTTTCATTCTCCTGGCCATATACTGGAGATATTCACAGCAGGAAACTGCAGTCTGAGACTCACCGATGGTTTCTGAGAGAAGACGTGGATACCAGCTCAGAGCCATAACCATTGCAGTGGGGGAATGATGCCAAGACCTTGCCCGGAAGCCAACAGTGGGCACCTACGTGCGTTACATTATTCTTTCTTAAAGCAAGCAATGGAGATCAGGTTATCTGCAGGAAAATGGACAGAACTGGAGACCGTCAGGTTAGCAAAGGAAGCCAGACTTTGTCAAATGTCACGTTTTCTGTCAAAGGGGGATTCTATTTGTTGTTGTTTTGTTTTTGTTTTTTTTGGTTTTTCTCCGGTACCGGGAACTGAACTCACGACCTTGCGCTTGCCAGGCAGGCGCTTTTGCCCTGAGCTAAATCCCCAGCCCCTGTCAAAGGGGGATTCTAAAAAAAAAAAATCAGAGAAATAGAAAAAAGGAAAGTGATCAGAGGAAAGCAGAGGGCAGATAATTAGAGAAGGGACCAGGGGAGGGGAGAGGGAGGGGGAAGAGGAGTAACGGGGGTGAAAATAAACAAAACATGTTACATGCGTGTGTGGATGTGCTAAAATAAAACCCGCTGTTCTGTATGACTACCATACACTGATACAATATGGAGAAAATTAAAAATGAGTAATATTGGGAAAAAACGAAAAAGAAACAAGGTGAAAGGAGAAAGTTATTTTTAAAATAGCCTTTCTTAGAAAAGTAAAAATCTGACAAATGTGTAGTTCTCACTCCAGTTTTTTTTCCTTTTCCCTGTGAGATCCCCAGTCATTGACCCCTTTGCCCAGCAAGCTTTCCACGTCACGTGGCTGTGATGGTTTGGCATCAGGGGAAGGTGCTTTTGCAGAGCTCCAGAAGAACGACCCCCAGCTTGCTGTGAGCCAGCTCTGTCTTTGGCCTCTTCTGGCGTCGAGACGCTGCGGAGCAGGTGGGTCCTGACTGGCACCACCGTGGGCGGCAGGCACCGCACAAAGGCTGAGATGACTCCGGAGGGAAAGCGAGGGGAGCGCCGCCTCAAGTACTGGTTCTCCTCCTCTCCCCACCTGATGTTGGCTTCCTAGGATCGGATCCATTGTAGGAATCGCAGGTCCCCAGAGAAATGATTCCTTTAGGGGCCAGTTTATTCAGCGGAAGTTAACTTGCTTGTTTTTAAATAATCAGAGTCCGGATATTGGATTCTTAATTTTGGAAAACTCAAAAATAAAGCAAAAAGATAAATAGAAGTTTCAAAAAAAAACTTCATTATTTTGCTTCTTGTGGAAAGAAATGCATGATGTGGAGCTTTTGGAGCTCAGAACTGGAAAACAGAGAGAATCAACGCAACGGATTCGGAGCTGTGCAGGCTGAGGGTCCCCACATCGCTTCTCCTTGTCATCGTTCTGGATAGTTCATGGGCCAGGCAGCTTTCCAGGTATTCTTCGGGAGGAAGAGGCCGGTCTCATATTCCTGGGAGAAAAATCTTCCTGATTTTCAGCAAGATCTTGCATTTCACCTATGGCTTCTGAGTCTTGCACAGGGTCAGTGATTGCAGTTCAGGCAGTAGAACAGGCCAGGCTGGCTTTTGCTGGCTCCTCCCGCATTCCCCTCCCTCCAAGGATAACTTCAATTTCATTGGAGTTATATTTAAACAGCAGCCTATGAAACAACAGAAACAAGGTGGGAACCCCGTCCGTCCTATTTTGAGGCCATCTTGCCTGTTTGCCTGCGACAAGACCCTCTAGCCCTCACATATAGGGGTCTCTGGGTGACTGGCTGCCCAGGGACTGGGAGTATGGGTACAAATGGTGCACGCTTGGAGGTCGGACAGACTTGGGAAAGGTAATTTAAAAATCTTAAAGGCTGAGGGAAAGGAAGAAAGGGACAAGAGGGAAAAAAGGGAATAGAAGGGGAAAAAATGCAAACAAAGCTTCTGTAAATAAGGAGGGGAAGAGAGATTGAAGGGAGGGGATGAGGAATGGGAGAAAAAGAAGAAACAAGATACATCATGTACAGGTACAAATTCCCTACGATGACTGTTAGCATAATGTGTACCTAAATGTACCAGTAAAATAAATTTGCTGTAAGAAAACTTGAAGGCCGCAGACAAAGCCCACATCTGCGTGACAGGGTGGAGAGCCGGGGTTCACTCCAGGAGGACTAGGACCGGTGAGGGGACCTCTGGGCAGCAGCCTCAGAGCAAAGTAGGGGGACTGTGGGTTTCTGCCAGTGTAGGGGCAGAGGAGGGGGAGCCTCGCTGCCGCCTGTCCCGTGTAGGGAGGTATCTGTGGGGAGCTCCGGGGAGCGGGGCAGGAAGGCTGGATGCCTCCAAGGCAGAGCAGGCGGTGGTCTTCTGCCACTTAATATCCAGAGGACCCTAAAGCCTCACTGCAGAGCCACCAGAAGCCCTGGCCCTGGGAATCTTAGCAAGCAGCTGCAAGCCTCTGCCTCTTCTAAAGGAGTAAACACTGCTCATGCAGCCTTCACACCAGTTTTAGTACTTTTATTATCTGACTGTGAAATAGTCATAAAGGAACAGTACTAAAATTATGGTGAAGAAAAAGGATTTGTGAAACCATAACTGAATCTACTTACACCTGAGAAATAGAGCTTAGGTGTGTGCTAAGCGTCCTACGCTATAGAAAATGTTGGGAGGCTGAGTCAGGAGGATGGCAAGTTTGAGCCAGCCTGGGTAACGTATGTGTGTGTGAATTTAGCGGCTGTCCAAACCCCAGGGATCGGAGGGCTACAGGTGGGAACCAAGCAGCTGGGTGTTCACAAAATCAGATCCCTCCTTCCACCTTCAGTGGTAGAAATGAGCTTCCAAATCTTTGTCTTCAGCCCAGACACCATGTAGGTTTTGAACACTGATATCCAGGTGCCTCTGAGCTTCATGATGTTCCACAGGCAAATTTAACATATTTAAAGAACTCTTCTCCAACTGAGTTAAAAACCTGACCTTTACCCTGGGTTCTTCCCTCTTCCTTACAGTCACCATACCTCCCCACTTCCGGAAGCATTTCTGGAATCCCCGCCCTCAGCCCTCTGCCACGGCCTAGCTTTGCTCCCCAGAGACCGTCATCAGGGACTTGGAAGGCTCCTCCACGGGGTGAGCTTTTGCAAGTTCTCATTGTCTACATCACTCCAGTGCTTTACCCATCTCAACACCGACTGTCACTAGGGAAGCGCGGACAGGAGGCCACCACACACCATCAGAAGGGCTAAGATAACATGGCGACAGTACCAAAAGCTGGCAAGGATGGGGAAACACCGGATCACTCGTACACTGGGAATGCAAAATGGCACAGGCTGTCTGGAAAATGGTCTGACAGTGTCTTTAAAAAACTGAAACTTCAACGGCCATCAAACCTTACGATTGTACTTACCCTGGTGATTTCCTGGGGTGGGGGTCTGTTTACATGAAAACCTGTACACAGATGGTCCCCGCAGCCTTATTCTTGACAGGCTGTCCTTTGCGAGCTCACGTGTCTTTCCACAGGTGAATGGTTAAGCGAACTGTGGTACCTTGGGACCCTGCCGTCCTGCTCTGTCCAAAATGAATTACTGATGTGTGTCATACACAAAACGGATGAATGGCCAGGAAGTGAAGCCAGGCATGAGAGAAGTAAGCCCACAAGCATGTAAATGTGTGATTGTGTTTACACAGCAATGCGAAAATGACAGAATTTTGTGAATGGAGGACTGCCAAATGGTTTTCAGGCATTTGGGGTGGAGGGCAGGGATGGAAGTTCGTGTGCTTTTTTTTTTTGAGCCAGGATCTTGCTCTGTAGTTCAGGGTGGCCTTGAACTCACTATGTAGGCCAGGCTGTTCTCCAGCACACGATCCTCCTGCCTTAGCCTTCCGGGTGCTGGGATTACAGGTGTGCACCACCACACCCAGCCTGGGTGTGCTTATGAATGACAGCAGAAGAGATCTTTGTGTGAGATGGATAGGGAATAAAGTTGCATCGACCTAACGGACCCCAACAAGCACAAATAAAACCTGGGAATCCGAGCAAGATGAGAAAGATTGTATATGCATCAGTATATTGGCTTTGTTACCGTTCTACACTTTTGCAAAATATTACCATTCAGGGAAACTAAGTGTACAAGAGGTTTCTTTACTATTTCTCACGACTGTATGTGAATCTACAGTGATGTCAATTTGTCATTTCTAAAAAAAATTAAAATTATTCTTATTAACAAAATTTTTATTGTAGTGAAATACACAGTGTGAAGTTTGCCACCGTCACCGTCTGAAGGCCTGAATTCTGTGGGATTAATTACATTCTCATTGTTGAGCAATCGTCACCCGCTCCCGTCTCCAGGACTTTTGCTTTTTCCCCAACTGGAACTTTGCACCCTCTAAATACTAACTTCCCCTTTTCCTGCCCCGTTAGTTTTTATTTATCTGAGAAGAACCTACAAAATCAGAACTCCTCCTTAGGTCTCCACCCCTGAGGACAAGCTGTCTCAGTGCCCGTGAGCCGCCCTGCCTCAGGCATTGCCACCCTGCTGGCCCCCCCCCCCAATCTCGCTTTACTTCGCAATCCGAACACTCCCATTTCTCTACCCAACCCACCTGGTTGCGGGGCCCAGGAAGGGGTCTTAGTAGTGTGTGCACATGGCCGCACATTTTGTAAATTTGCAGAAGCGAGACATGTGGACTGCAGTTTGGAATTTTCTCTTTAGGTCTTCCTGGCATCTCCACTGCATTCGAAGTCACTCACTATTTCGACACTTCGCCTCTGTCGCATGGTTTCTTTTTAGGTTTGCTGAGCCTGGAGTTTTCTTTCATGAGACTCTCGTGAGGATGTCTGCTTGCTATGGGGCTGTTCAAGCCTCACAAAATGGGACCATGGGTCAAGACCTATGAAAGATATTTTCAAAGGCTTGGAAGACAGAAGCCTGTAAGTTGATAAAGCTTGAATATGCATTCTTCTTGGAATTGGGAAATAGGTTGTGGAATATTTCAATAACAGAAGGGAAAAATTACAGACTCTGATTTGGATGTAGATGAAAGCAAACTTAATTTGCTATCATCAAATTAATTTATTAAAAAACAGAGTGCTGGGCAGGGTGGAACGTGCCTGTAGCCCCCGTTATTGGGCTTAGAAGGCAGGAGGTTTGGTTGAGCTCAGGAATTTGAGGGCAGCCTGGGCAACAGAGTGAGACCATCTCTTAAGAAAATCAAGGGAGGAAGGGAAAGGAAGAAAGAAAGAAAGGGAAAGAGAGAAAGAAAGGAAGGAAGGAAGAAGGAAAGAAAGAAAGAAAGCAAGCAAGCTGAATACATGCAGGTAAACTTGATGGATTGTGAACAAAATATGCTCAAAATGAACACTGAAATCAATAGAAAACATTCTGGCCTAAAAAACTGTAAAAAATTTAAAAGATAGGTTTAAAGAAAATATTCATTGAGAGAAAGATATTCTACTACTTCTAATAAAGGGAATGATAAGTCCTTGGGTACGCTGATAACCCAGTTAATTATGAGGACTGCATCATATGAACACAATCAAAAATAGTCAAATTTCTTGCTGATTTCCCCCAAATTAGTGATATCTACGAGATAAACTTTTAATATTCACAATAACAAGAAATCAGCCACAACTGGACAAGGGGTTTCACAAATTCAAAGAATTCAGAGACTTCCAATTAGTCATTAGTCAACCCTGAATTCTGAAAAATCGTAGCTCCTCTAAAACCTGGGAGGTTTTCTGTTGTACCATCACCACCACCCCCACCCCCAACACATGACCAAGTCAGAAATCAGCTGGAACATGGAATGATTTTCTTCTAGATTGTTATGGATAAAAATAAAATTTCTGTCTGCCTTGCCCTTAGAATGAATTGTGTTTTCTGTGTAGATCAAATATCA
>NW_004955416.1:21277084-21319495 GCF_000276665.1 Chinchilla lanigera
GAGTGCTGGGATTACAGGTGTGTGCCACCACGCCTGGCTGATCAAATATCATCTTATCACAGGAAGAGGTGATCAAAGAGGGTACGGGATAAATACGTGAGCACAGAAACATTGTGAGCAGTCACTTAACACAAAGATTAAGTGGTTTTTCTGGGTAGTGCAATATTTGTGATCAACTTTTAAAAAATTTGTCATTTATTGAATTTTTTTCTTATTCTAAGTAGGTATTCATTTTTGCACCAAATTTTGTGTTTTAGTAGAGGGCCCTCAAATTTTGTTAGCTTCAGGTCCTTCAAAAATCTGAGTCTGTTCATCCTTCCCCCATTTCTTAGCTATATAATTCCCAGGCAGCCCCTAAGACTCCTGTCTAACACCACCCCTCCAAATCCATTAAAAAAAATACAAACAGAAACCTCGTGGTTATACTTTTATCTCCCCCAGAAGCAGTCTGATGCACTGGACAAAGATACACCCTCAGGGGCCTGTAGTTGGGGGTGCGAATTCCAGTAACCTGGCCCCGTAGTTCTGTGAGCTCAGGTGAATGACTTCTGTTCTCTGTGCGTTCGTGTTTCTCTGGTAAAACAGGGATATAACAGTGCATAACTCAGCACTGCGGTCACGATTAAATGGCTTCATGTGCCTCGACAGTGCCTGTCCAGTGTCCCAACACCTAGCGGCAAGCCTCACATGTGGTTGGTACCCAATAAAGGTTGAGTTAATTTGAGTTCATGACCTGGTGGGAAAGAAGCCAAAGTACAGGGCTTATTAGGACGTGAACTTCAGTAAATTAATTCGTCTCCCTGGGCCTGGGTTCCTTTTACATAAAACAGTGGCTTCCAATCTGGGAGCCTTCATAATTTCTCAAATTCAATGATGTAGAGATATGGCGACATCTAATTTTATTACTCACTGGAGTGAACACTTAGTGAAGTTCAAAAATTGTAATTCCCTTGACACTTTTTAGAGTTTTGTTCTTGACTCTGATTCCTTAAATATTTTCTGTAAGCAAGCAGAATAGAAATAGTAACAGCCTACCCCAACTCTAGACCTTGTGATTGCAAGTCCAAAGTCATGTTATTACTAACACTTGTCGGTCTTTAATGTTTTTCTTTCCCTCCCTGTTAGCAGTACCCAGAGTGTTTGGCATTTTGATAAGTTTGAGATTTGGGAGTGGTGCAGTTTGGATGGGCAATTTTACGTGTCCACTTGGCTGGGTGCTGGAGCCCAGTTTGGTCGAACACACGTCCTAGATGTTTCTGGGAAGGTCAGCTGTAAATGGGATAAAGTGTTACAGTCCCTTGGCTTGCAGCAGAGCAGGTCCCCCCGTAACGTGGCCGGATCTCATCCAACTGGTTCAAGGCCTTAAGAGCAGAGACTGAGGTTTCCCAAGGAAGAAGAAATTCTGTCTCAAGCGTGAAACATAATCCCACCCCCACGATGAGAGCAAGAGCAGCTTCTATTTCTTAAAATAAATCTCTCTCTAAATGTACAGTTGTCCCTCAGTATCCATGGAGGACTGCTTCTGAGACCTTCAAGGGAATCAAAATTTGAGCTGCTCAAGTCCCACATGTAAAGTGGAGTAGCATTTGTGTGCAACGGAACTTTATCCTCATGTAAATCTTCCCCAGAGGACTGACACACTAACAGGATGGAAATGCTATGTGAGAAGTTGTTATCAAGCTGGGCGTGTTGGCGCATGCCTGTAATCCCAGCACAAGGGAGGCTGAGGCAGGAGGATCACTTCGAGTTCAAGACCAACCTGGGCTACAAAGTGAGCTCAAGGTCAGTCTGAACTGCATAGCAGACCCTGTTTCAAAAAGACCAAAAAAAAAATGTTCTTATCTACATTGTTTTGGGAATAATGGTAAGAAAAATTCACATATTCAGTACAAATGCAGTTTTTTCCTGAATATTTTTAATCAGCATTGATTGAATCTACAGACAGGGGGTCATCTCAGCACGGAGGCCCAGCTGCGCGGTATGGTTGTTTCTTTGGGAAACCCGGGCGCGTGCAGAGTCACCCAGGTCGAGATCCACGAGGAGTGTGCGTCCGTCTGTCCACTCACCCAGCAGTAACTGACTGGGGTGGCTCGCGAAGAAGGGGCACGGGCTGGGCAGCGTGATGGGTTCAGCGTAAGGCTCCCCGAGAAACCACACCGTGACAGGCTGCAGGAGCTCGGACACGCGCGGAGGGCTTCCTTACGCAGAGCCTGCTCTCCGTGGCGCTCCCGTCGACACTGCACGGGCTGGAGCACACGAGAAGGTGAGCAGGAAGTTCCCAAGGGGGCAACTTTCTTAGCCTGGGAACTGCACCGCGCCATGTCCCAGACTGGCTGTTTTAAGCTTTTTCGGTTTGTGAGGTGCTTTGACTCAGGGGGGTGGGGGCGGGGACAGGACAGTGGGGAGGGCGCCGCACGCCGGCTCCAGGGTCTGAGGCAAATCTTAGCTCTGGCCTTGCAAGCATGGAAGACCACAGACAGATGGTGGAGCTTTTCAGACCTCCCTCCCTCCCATCTCAGTTTTTCTTCTTTTTCCTTCTCCACTCCTCCTTTTCCTTTTTTCCTTTTCTTCCTCCTCCTTTTCCCCCTCCTTCTTTTCTTCCTCCTTCTCCTTCTTCTCCTCCTTCTCTTTTTCTCTCCTCTGCCTGCTCCTCCTTTTCCTTCTTCTTTTTGTGGTACACTGGGAATTGAACCCAGGGCTTTCTCATTGAGCTATATCCCCAGCCCTTAAAAATTAAAAAAAAAAAAAAAAATGTGCTAAGTTGCCCAGACTGGGCTTGGACTTGTCACTCTCCTGCCTCAGCCTCCCAGAGTGCTGGGACTACAAGTGTGCACACCACACCTAGCTTTATTTTTACTTGTGCAGTGGAGAGGATCTTCTTTGAGAGGCTGAGAGGAAGATGCAGTGAGGTCCTTTATAGAGAGACCCAGGGGCAGGGCCCTGAGATCACGTGGTGGGAATGTAATTAATCCCAGGGAGCATTTCCAGGGCTCCATCCGTCTTTCTTGTATGTCTCCTCTTAAAGATCAGGAAACTGATGAAAGCAGACCGTACTGATGCTTTCCAAGCTGCGGAGAGAGAAAAGAGCCCACTCTTCCGGGAGCCGCCCTTTCACACTGGGGCCCCGCCCGGACTGAAGCCTGTATCCCTACTCTTACCATGTGTCCCTGTGTCAGAGGTCACGCGGAGCCACCCGGGAGTGCTGCTAGGGGCTTCGTGGAATCACAGCAGTGCTATCCACCGGTGAAGGAGCAAGGTCTTCGGGTCGGTGAGATCAGCTTGCATTCTGGTGCTTGCGCCTCAGTTTCTTTATTGTGCACGAGAAAATCAGACCAGACCTGGCTGGTTCACACCTGGGAGCTGACTTTACAGTGGAAGCTGTTCTTCCTGTCTCCACCAGCGGAGGGATTTGGGAGAGACGCGTTCAGAAGATGGAGTGGCACTTGAGCCCAAGCCTTCTGCTCAGCTGGCACATGTCCCTGCCTGAGTACGAAGGGTCTGTGAGGAAGACCACCTCCCAGGGTCAGCACAGTTTGTTCAGGAATCTGGGTCCTGGTTTCCAACCCTTGGTCTGGCCTTAGGATCAGCCTGGGGGGTCCTGTTAAAAAGTTGCCCTGGTCTCACTCCAGAGCTACTGAGACAGAATATTCCAACCTAGAGTTTGGGAATATATATAGCTGCATAGCTCCAATAGATTTCATACACCCACCTTTGTAGAAAACACTATTCACAGTAGCCAAAAGGTGGAAGGAACCTGTGCCCACCAACGGGTGAATGAATGGACAAACATAATGTGGTATGTGTATGCAATAGAATACTACTCAGCCATAAAAAGGAAGGAAATTCTGACACATGCTATAACATGGATGAACCTTGATGACATCATGATAAGCAAAATAAGCCAACCACAACAAGACAAGAATTATGTGATCTCACTTCCATGAGGTACCTAGAGTAGTCAAATGCGTGGAGACAGAAAGAAGAGTGGTTGCCAGGGGCTGGGGGCTGGAAAATGGAGAGTTAATGTTTAACGATGCAGTTTCAGTTGGGAATAAGAAACTTCCGGAAGTGGGTGGTGGAGATGGCTGTGTCACTGTATGAATGTATTTACATTACTGAGTAAGTTTAAGTGGTCCGTTTTAATTTGTGTACATTTCACTAAAAAATTAAAATAAAGCACGCAGGCGGTCCTAACACAGGGAGTCCGGGAACTTGGACTTGAGACTCGGACTCCATTCCAAATCCTGTTTGCTGTTCTTTTGCCCACCTTAGCCTGCAGCCTGCCTTCCGGCCCCTGCCATCTCGAGGAGGCGGGAAGGAGGAGGGGCGAATATTCCCAGCAGTCCGTGCGGCAGCAGCACCGGGAGGCAGAAAGGTCGGCTGCAGCAGGTGACAGCGCCCCTCTCCTGCCTTCCCTGCTGGACAGGGAAGCACCTTCCCAGCTCGCGCACCTTGAGGGCAATGACAGCCACGCCTACGGGGAGGAGAGCCACCCCTGCAGGCCCCGAGACTGCGCTTCCCCCGTCTACCCCAGGCTGTCACCCCAACCTCAAGCAGTGGGTGCAGCGGCCCCTGTGTCTCCTTCTCCCCGCTTTGGAGAGTTGGGGGAATTTTGCGATCCTGTAGCTTTCCTCCTGGGAGATGAAGCACAGCCACTGTGCACTGGAAGGGCCAAGAAGGAAAAGAAGCGCAGACCTCTAGGGATCTGCCGCTCCCCAGCTGCCGTCTGCCGCGGCTGGGGTCCAAGGCACATTTTCCCACACGCTTGCCCTTCTCCCAACCGGAGATGTTGCCCTCGAATCAAGATAGTGTGTAAATACCTCTAAATAATTGATCACTGTCTTGAATTGATGCTCTCGGCCTGCTTGTGCTTTTCTGGGTGACTTGCTTATTTTTTTCCTCTTTTTAATTTATGGGCGGCGTGCACAATGTAGGAGCACGTGCGCGTCACACACACACTCACGCTCACTCGGGAGAGGGGCGGCCCTTCCTTTGGTCTTGAGAACCCAAACGGGGAACTTAGCGGCTCCAACATCAAACTGCCTCTGCCCTGCTCTCCTTGGGATGGAAACGGGGGAGGGAGCAGCCAATGCCAGAGCCATGGCAAGAGCTTGTGACTTTGTTCACTGGACTCTGGGTCTCAGCGGACTTTAAATAGAGAAGTGATACTTTAAATAGAGAAGTGACAAAGAGCACTGAAGGAGAGAAATTTGGAACGGGAAGAGGGAATGTGACTTTTTTTCAGCCAGGGACTTCCAAAGGGTGGGAGCAGAGAGCTCTCTTGTGTTAGTTCCAGAAGGCGAAGTTCCTGAAACAGAAGACCCCAGGGGGTGATTGGAACCCTTCTTGGGAAGTAGGTGGCCCTGGAGAAATGGGGAGCAGAGCAGGGAGGGGCCAGGTGCAGGGGTCTTTTGTGAGCATCCTGGGTGGATGTGTAAAAGAAAATAAGAGCATATGCATATAATTTCTCCATCTACAAAATATTTGTGGGAGACCAAGGAGGGAATGATCAATAGAATTGATCTGGGGACAAGAGCAAAAACTGGGAATGGGGTAGGTGGGAGACTGACTTGTGCCGTGTTTGTTTCTGAGTCAGATTTGTGCTATTTGCATGCTTTACTTATTTAGACAAAATAATGGAAAGATCAATCCACGAGTATAGAAATAGGGGCAGAAGTCACGGCATTTATTGTGGTGAGCAAAGCTAAATCAGAAATGCTTAGATCAAGCATTGATTATCTTCCTGGGTTGTAAATATTTTTATGTCTCACAAAGATATGAAGTGGCTGGATCTGTACGTCAGCAATGACCGATTCTTGCCATTTTCACTGAGCCTAACCCAGGTCCCTCAGCCTCGGCACTGATGGCATTTTGGCAATTCTTTGTTGTGTTAGGAGGGAGTCCCCTGGAGTCCCCTGTGCGTGGTGGGTGTGGCACCCCCTCCCCTCTACGGTGGCACCTCCAGAGTCGCAATAGACTTTCAGGGTTTTATGTCTTTAGCAGGATGGGCAATGTGAGCTATGGGGATGAGTGCAAAAATAAAAATATGGAACCCGATGGACAAAAGTTTATTAAGAATATCAAGACAGGGGCTGGGGATTTAGCTCAGCGGCAAAGCGCCTGCCTGGCAAGCACAAGGTCGTGAGTTCGGTTCCCGGTACCGGAGAAAAACAAAACAAAACAAAACAACAACAACAACAAAAAAAGAATATCAAGACAGAGGGCTGGGGATGTAATTCAGTGGTAAGGTGCTTGCCCAGCATGCATGAAGCCCTGGGTTACATTCCTAGCATCTGAAGCTCTCGTAAGCTCAGCACTGCATTTGAACACACAGTTTCCACACCCTTAGTGATGACCCCAGTCTCTAGATATTGCCAAATGTCCCCTTGGGGACCAAAATGTCCCCACTGAGAACCCATGGCCTAAACGAATGCATTTAAGTCTGTATATGCATTTATTCAGAATCAAAGGGTGATTTAAAAAAAAAAAAGAATAAAATTGCACGAAGTGTTTAAAAACTGCAGACTATCAACTGACAGAAGGCTTGAGTGGCAGCCAAATCCGGTCCACCATCTGTTTTTGTAAATAAAGCTTTATTGGAACACAGCCATGCCTATTTGATGACGTACTGGCTGGGGCTTCTTTTGTGCCACGCGGTAGAACTAGGAAGCTGCAGCAGAGACCACATAGCCCAAAAGCCTACAATACCTGCTGTCTGGCCCTTTATCGCAAAAGCTGCCAACCCTATTCTGGGTGATTGAGTTTTCAACCCGTGTCATCAGTCGGGGCAGAGCAGAGTTAGCGAGGAGCTCCTGAGGTGTGTGACTCTGGTTTCCAGGATCCACCCAAGCTAGAGCAGTTGGGGTTCTTATGGGGAGGCATAGGAAACTGCTCAGCTATTTAAGCAAAGAAGAGTTGCTGGAAGGATGTGGGGGTGCTGATGGAATTGGTGGGTGGCTTAATTAATGCCTTAAGTTACGTGCAGAGCGCAGAGAGGGAAACGCATTTCTGTCTTTTAATATTCTGCTCCTCAGCTCAGCTGGTGCCCAGAGGGTGTGCGAGTGGAAATCATCAGCACGGAAAATATTTGGGTAGTAAAAGAGTTCTAGGCTGGGCCAAAGGTAGAAGACAGGTTAGGTTTTTATTTTATCCAGGCAGGTGCATTTCATTCTTCACATGTTTTTGCATTTCACTCTGGTTTTTCATTAAAAAAAAATTACATTTCTGGGGGGAAAGTGTCTGGTGAAAGCAGTTGAAAGGATGAAGGCTTGATAAAAGCTCAAGTAGTTTTGCATGAGTAATAATAATTATTATTATGATAGTTTCCTGCCTAAGCCTTCTCAGTGGGTAATGTTTGCAAATTAAACACACTATAAAATATTCAGCCCCCTGCCGCAGTCTTGGTGGATTTGCATAATCCCCCTGCATGGGCTCTGGGGTGAACTATTCCCTCATTAATTATTAAATTCCCATCTGTACTGTGTGGACAAGCTATTGAAATTCCAGCAGGCCCCGGAAGAGCTGAGTACCGTCCACCTCTGGAGGAGGCACGTGGCTTTCCCAGGCCCAGCTCTCCCTTGCAGCCGGGGGTCCCTTTCTGAGCACCTCCTCCCATGACAACTGGAGATTTGGCTGGGGACTGAAATGCTCTGACCTTCCTGTGACCCAGGATTCCACGATTCTGGTCTCAGCCCCATACCACACACAGCCCGGCCACCGAGAAGTCTCCAGTGGGGTGTCCGATGTGGCTTTATAAGGACATTTTCAAACCCATCCTAGGTTGAGTTTATGGACAGCCCCTAAGGTTCATGGCTATTCCCCCATTACCTCATTTTGGGGTGGGTTTTTCCATGTGGCAGAACATCAATTTTATTCTCTAGTCATTTAGCCACTTTTTTTCTTTTCAAATTTTTGGATAAACCCACAACATCCTTCCTGCAGCTCTGGGAGTTACAGGCCCAGAACAGTTGCAGGGAGAGGGTGGGAGACCAACCTGGCAGGCGATGCTGGGGGTTGGGCGCAAGGGGCTGGGGGTTCCGGATTGAGGCAGAATCCCAGCTAGAAAATGTGCTTGGATTCCTTCTTTTCTCCACTTCTTTCTCTCCCTCCCTTCCTCCCTCCTTCCCTTCCTTTCTTCTTCCTTTTTCTTCCTTCTTTTTCTTTTGCCTTCTAATACTGAGGATTGGACCCAGGACCTTTGCACTGAGCTACATCCCCAGCCCATTTTAAGATCTTTCATTCTGAGACAGTCCCGCTAAGTTGCTAAGTTGCCCAGGCAGTGCTCAGACGTGCCTTCCTTGTGCCAGCCTCCTGGAATGCTGGGATTATGGGCACAGGCCTCTCCACCTGGCTGGGAAATGGGCTTTCTGAGACATTGCCCTGTGGGCCACATATGTGGTTCTTGTTTGAGGGGCGGCGTCTCTGGGCAGAATTTTTCTACTAAAAACTCCAGCATTTACTAGTCAAACTTGTCTTTAGATACAGCAAGGAGAGTTGATCTTATAATTGCTGATAGCAAAGCTTTTCTGGGCTCCTGGCCTTGTTCAGCTTCGCCATGCACACCGGTTACCTGGCAGTTTTGTTGGCCCACTCAGTGGGTTCAGAGTGGGGCCCAGGATTTGCACATCTCTCAGGACCTTACAGCTAAGGCTGCTGCTGCTGCTGCTGCTTCACGGTATAGAGAGGCTTGGAGGCAGGGCGCTCCTGTAGGTAGGGGAGAAATCAAACCCACAGAGGATTGGGAAGATAAAACATGCTGAGTGCGACTGTATGTTTAGATTTTAATTAGATTAATGACTAGCAGAGCTTAGAGCAAAGGTAGCATTAAACTTTATTCTTCTGTGGTCGTGGCTTCCATTTCACCTAAGCCTATGTTAGCATCTGGAAGGGGATCTGGAGGGTGAGTGTCTTGGGTCTGAGCCTGCTCTTATCCTGATGTAACTGTGAACTTTCACACACAGGTCAGTGTGACTTTGAGGAAGTTTTCTGAGCCTCTTTACCACCTAAAAAGTGAGCTGAGAAAAGCTGGCATCCCTGGGTATGGACAGTGCATTGACTGGGGTTGAGATCCCAGCTTGGCTTCTCAGGGTGCTTTCCTTATCCGGGCCTCAGTCTGCTCATCGGTCATGTGGGACCCAGCTAGGACCTGCCGGAGAGGGCTGATTTGAGGGTTCCGTGTGGAATGGCCCCCGGCACGGGGCAGGTGCTGAGTGACGGGAGGAACAGCGCAGGCGTATCCATGTGTGGAGACCCAGGCTTGCAGCTGGTTTATGACAGAAGTGCCCACAGAGGAACCGGAAGTGGGAAATCACAGGAGGGTTTTGAAGTCATTTGCTCTTGCATTGCACATCTGTGCTCACTTTTGTGCACACGCTGTGTGAGCTCCCAAGGACACCTGAAGAGGCGCCTTAAAGGGACCTCATACGAAAGTAGCCGCAAATGTGGAGAAAGCAAGATAAATGCCCAAGGGACACAAATGACAGCAGTGGGAGGCTGACTGGTGAGCGTGGCCGTGGGCCAAAGAGGGTCAGGAGGTCACTGTGCTGTGCACTGTGGGACTAAAGTAGGAGTAAGCAGTTAAGCTGAAGCAGCACCCTGTTGGCCGGGGCCGTATTTCTGCGTGTGGATTCTCGAAACTCTTGTCCCCAAGCCAGGCAGCGGCCAGGGCGCTGAGTTAAGGTCCGTGGTTGATCTGAGGTTCAGTTTCCACCCAGCGGCTGCAGCCTGGTGGCCTTTATCCCCTGTTTGCTTACAGATGGATCCGGTCCTCAGTGCTTTTACAGGTTTGGGTTACTTCCCTCCAGTGAAGGATATTGAAGACTTTGTCTTCAAGTCCCATTCTAATTGGAAACATAAACCAAGGAATTCTGGGCCTGTGTTCCCAGCCCAGGCACCTCGGGCAAGTGCAGCTTCTCAGGGGGCCAAAGGCCCTCCCGGACCTCTCGGCCACTCCCAGTCCCCACCTGGCCTCAGCAGGTGTTTTAGTTTGCGACCAAGTGCAGGTTTTATAACTTTCTCCATGATTTTTACCATCTAATCGTCTGTTTGGGAGCAGAGACGCTCTGTTTTAGATTTCTGTCCCCTCCTTTCCCCTGTGACCATCTCTTCACTTCCAGACAGTGAAAGGGACTCCGCACTCAAAATCACATCTGGTGTCATCTGGGTGTCCACACTTACTAGGGCTGACCTCGGGCGAACAATCTTTTGCGAGTCACAACTGCCCCTTGTGCAAGATGTCAGCCCATCGTCATCATGATTCAGCGGTCGGTGGGTGTCTCTGTGAACCGACAGGGGTGCAGGGATGGATGTAAGTACAGCACAGGAGGGGAAATGTGAGGCCTCCAGCTCAGTGAGGAAGGCGGAGCCGACACTGGCAACTGCACGTGAAGCACGCTGCTGTTATCGTGTCCCCGTGCCCATGGATGCCCAAGTCCCTTATGCGTAAGGAAAGGGCATAGAACTCATGCACCTGATTCCTTCGGTACGCTGTAAACCATCTCTAAATGACTTGTAGTACCTGATATAACAACACTGAGCAAGTAGTGCTATGTTATACTGTTAAGTATATAATATAACTGCTATGTTATATGGTTAAAGAAATAATTAGGAGAGAAAAAAGCCTGTTCATGTCCAGTACAGATGCCACAATTTTCTCTTGCACACTGTAGTTCTGGTTTGTGGTTGGTTGACTCTCTGGACGTTGTCTTGGACACAGAAGGGGAACGAGGCGCACGGAGATGTTCGGCGGGGAGGAGGTGCTCAGTGCCTCTCGAGACGGGAAGGCGGTCAGACAGGGCTTCGTGGGCAAGTCGGTGAGTCTGGAAGAAAAATTTGTCTTTGCCAGGAGGAGACGATAATATAAGGCTTCTTAACTAAATGCACAGCATTCTCAGAGGGTCCGTTAGGAAGTAATTCTGGGCCTGAGATTGCTCCACTGCCTGTGGGAGCGGAGAGGAGGAGGGCCTGGGCACCCCTCTGGGGACACTTGAAGTCCTCGGGGGGACAGTCTAGGCTGGTTTGGGACATTCACGCTGGTGGACAGAGCACTCCGCAGCAAGAAAGGCGAGTGAGGAACTGGGGAAAGGACCTTTATGGGCACTTCCGGTCTTCAGCAAGTGAGAGACAGGATAGGGTTAAAAATAGGATTTTGGCCCTTTCCATCGGGAACTATTGCGGTGCATGGATGGGGAAAATAATGTAATCTGATTGTTCCATTGGGTCATTTCTGGGAATATGAAGACATTTTCCCCAAACTGGAAGACTGTGTCCATGGCGGGGGTATTTCAGGGCGTGTCCTGCGTCTTCCCTTGGCCTCCCCCAGCGCCTCCCTCTTCCTGGGTCCCTGCTCCACAGCAGAGGCCTGTTCCCCAAGAAACTCCAGTTAATGAGAAGTGACCCAGCTTTTCCATCCTGGATCCTGTTAGGACTGAAGATGCATCGGCTGCTCAAGGGAACCCCAGCCAGCTGCTCCTCACTGCTCTGTAGCTGGCAAATGTCCTCTGCAAAAGGAATGCTGAGAATTTCCCCTTTCCATCCAGTCAGATCATCTGGCATGGGCCTGGCTCTTCCCCAAGAGCCCAGTGGACACAGCTGCAGCAGGCAGGGCCCCGGCGGACTGCTGAGCTAAGCCAGGGCCTCCCTTCCAGCGTGAAGGCTGCAGTGGAGCATGGGTGACCAAGGTCAGCGCGTCCTAGGGCGTGGGCGGTGGTGCCAAGGCTGCCAAGCGGTGGATGGCCCCGGGTGAAGGCAGGCTCTGCGTGCACCTCTGATCCAAGCTTTAATCCCGGATTGAGCCTCGGAACTCCCCAGGTGCCTCGCTAGCGTACTAGGACACCACTTGGATAAGGAAGTTCTCTCTGCAGGGTGGACTCAGGTATTGGGCAGCTCAAAGTTTGTAGGATCTTCTTTTTGGAATCCTTTCTGAGAAGACAAAATTGCAAATGCAAAGTCGAGTATAGGGCCTTAAAAGGAGCTCTTTCGAAGGATAGGGAGGCCCCAGAGCCCAAGCTGCATTAGTGTCAGGGTGAATCTGCCATTTTTGTCTCCACTGTTAACAGGCAGGAAAAACACAAAAAGCTGAGACGACATTGGGTTAGCGTTTGGTGGGTAATTGGTGAACTAATTATCCTGCATGAGTGTCTTTAGTTGCACTGCTGAGGCTACCTCGATGTCCTCAATCAAAACAAAAAACGTTTATCTTCATGGTCCTTTTGACTTTGGGGAAGAGCCAGCGGTTGCACAGTGTCAGATCTGCTGAACAAAGTAGACGAGGATACACTGTCATATTTTTATGAGCCTGCCTTTCCGTTGGGTGACCCTGGGCAGAATCATTCACTGTATTCTCACTCACACCTCATAAAGACACTCATGAAAGAGGACTTCCAGAGCTGCTTCGGAGAAGTGGCAACAGCGATGGCATAAGTGCATTTGAAGTGACGGGGAGTGTTTTGAAGGACGTTAGTGGCAACGTGTCCGTTACGGTAATAAAATTTTTTACTATAACAGTCACTGTGTATTTTGGTCACTCCTTTTATATATACAGAACCCCAAAAGAGACAGTGCATGCTTGTTAGGCTTACATGGGAAATTTTCACAAACTGGGCCAATGCTGGAGGCCTCAAGGCCTGGAATCCTAGGGATACATCTCGTTCACACTCCATTCCTCACAGGCCCTTTATTCACGGGGTAGACGTAGCAATGTAGTGGGCAGATCAGTACCCCCAGCTCTTGGAGCACCTCCCATGTCAAACGAAAACATTAAGCTCCAGAACACGGTGTGATACCACTTGTGTCAAATGACAAACACACAGTGTTGTTTGTTTGCTTACAGTAAACACTTGGTAAAACCCAAGAAGACCCAGAGGGAAGGAGTCAGCCAACTGTCGGTAAGTCACTCTAATCACGTGAGGAAACTGCATAAAAAAAGAGGTCTGAAATCAATGTGGCAACTTTACATCTGTTAAATCAAGCCTGCTCTTACCTACCTAGAGGTTGTCCCACCCTTTAGTTCGTGGCCCTTCAGCCTTGCGATTGTTAGATGTGGAAAGGGCGTGGGGCCAGGTACATAATTGGTGTCCAGTAGATACTTTGTGCTGGCTGGGTTTTAAGAGCTCATCTCCTGAGCTAACATGGGGCCGAAGGTCCTAGGGCTGGGTCTGCTGTGGCAGGAGACCAGGCTGGGTGTGTGCCCTCTTTAGGTTCTGGTTGCCCTTGGCACTGGGGGCCAAGCTGGCTTCCGGGATGAGACAGTGGTAGCCCAGTTCCTCCCATGCTGGGAATCTGAGTGGCTGCATGTGCACTGGAATCAACAGGGTAGCAGCAAGCCTCAGAGGCGGGTCCTCACGTCCCTGCTACTGTGGCACAGCAAGACACTCTTCTGCCAACCCCGCAAACACCACCAGCAGGCAGGGCAGGGGAGGTGGATATGGTAGCTGCGCATTCCTCCCTCTTCCTGCTGTCTTGCTCATGAATACCCACCCTGATCTCCTCTTAGGCAGGGGGCTTTCTGCCTTTTAAAGATAATTAGTGAACTTATTATGCAATAATTACAGGAGCTGGTTTCCTAGGTGATCTGCACGTTCTGTGCTAAGGGACCTCTCTTAATCCGCCCCTACTCCGCCGGGCTACTCTGCCCTGTGTCATTAGAGGGAAAGTTTCCTTAAGAATACAGTGTATTTCCTAGTACTCATCTCACCAGGATAAACATTGCAATCTCAAAATCTCAACGTTTGAAGACAAATAATTTGCTCTTTGAAAACAGGCTTTTTGGATTCAGATTCATTAATTTCCTCCTATTGCAGCCTGCAATTGAGAATACCTCTTTCTAATCGTGAGTTTCGTTATCATTAGGAGATATTAAACACTGCCGGCATACGTGCTGGTAAGCGGCTTGAAGACACCTGGATTTGTGTCCGTGCGGCCACTTCACAGATATGTGCAGCGGAACCTTGGCCAGCAGGGTTAGGGAACCAGACGAAGGGCCTGAGGGATTCCCACGACCTCACCTGGAGGGTGCGCTGATGGGCCACCTCTGGAGACATCGGGTTGGCGGCAACGAATCATTTGGAGCCAGCCCCAGTGGGAGCCGTGCAGTATGGGCTGCCTCTTAATGAATATAGACTTGCACCATCCTGTGTGTTATTTACCCAGCTGTGCCTATTACTATTTCAATAATTTAAAGCAATTTGTTACAGGGATAACTTGACTGATTGCAATCAATACGCAAGAAGCCGAGAATCCAATCTGAAGTGTGTGAGGGCCAGGGCTGGTCTTGCTGAGGTGGAACAGCCCCTTCCTTCTTAACCCTTTCTGCCCCTGGGGCATCTCAAGAGTAGGCTGCAGAAATGCCTGTTGGAGAATTCTCCTTTTGATGGATTGGAGCCAGGGCACTTGGCAGCTTGCTTTCACCATCACTACTCGAAGTGTGGGCCGCTGATTGGCTGCTTCAGCGTGGACATGGACTTTAGCATCATCTTCTGATCTAGAAATATAAATTCTCAGCCGGGCATGGTGGTGCACACCTGTAATTCCAGCACTCTGGGAGGCTGAGGCAGGGGGATTGAAAGTTAGAGCCCAGCCTGGACAACATAGAGACTTAGTGAGACACTGTCTCAAATAAAAAAAAAAAGGGTTGGAGCTATAGCTCGGTGTGAAGGTCCTGGGTTCGATCCCTTGTTCTGGAGGGTGAGGTGGGGAGAAAGCAAAAATGTAAATTCTCAAATCTATTGAATCAAGAACTCTGGGATGGGCCCAAGAAGCTGTGGTCTAACCCCTGCAGGTGATTCTGATATACACTCCAGTGCAAGGATGACCGGGCCAGGCCGGGACCGGGAGCCATAACTGAGCTTAGAATAGGAGCCCAGTCACACAACCGTGGCAAGTTCTGTATCTGCTCCACCCTGTGCCTGGGCCATGCCCATGGCATCCAGCGTCCTCTCCCCTGGCACATTCCCCCTTCTGGCCCGGGTCCACAGCTCCTGCTAACACTGCTGCCTCTTTCACACCCCTTGGGAAGAGTTCTGTTTATGCACATATTGCAACTGCCAGAATTGACAGGAGTGACATTTATCATAAAACATGTATTTCATTTTATCACATCTCCCAAACAACCAACCATGACATTCTTTCCAGCCCACAAACAAATCCAGGAATAGAAGGAGCTCGGCAAGTTGTTTTTGAGGACAACATTCTTTGATTAGTCTCTGCGCTCTTGTGGCAGAAGCGTGAGTTCTCGTCTCTTCAACAGCTGAATTAACAGCGTTTCAGCTCTCACTGCTTGGAGTTAAGCAGTTGCTTCTGCATAGTAAAAATATCTACACACACAGCTTTAGTGAGATAGAATCTACCCACTTAAAGTACACAGTTCAGTGATTTTTAATATATCCACATCCTGTGCAGCCATCACTATTTTCCATTTTAAAACACTTCTATCACCTCAAAAAGAAAAGCTCCACCCTCAGCCACCTTGCTCCAATCCTCCTTCTCCTCCAGCCCTAGGCAGCCGTGAGCACACTGTGGTTGTTACGGACTTGCCCACTCGAGCTGGTGGGCATGTTTCATACAAATGGCGTTATACCATGTGCAGACCTCCATAGCTAGCTTATTTCATGCAGCAAAACATTTACACGGTTCATCCATGCTGTTGTGTGTGTCAGTATTTCACTCTTCCTTATGGCCAAACCTTCTCACTTCCTTTCTCTCACGTGGCGCTTTTAGCTATAAAATCTCTGTGTGTGTTGATACTGACAGCTGATAGTGTTAATACTGATAGTTAAGGGCTGGGGTACAGTTCAGTGGTAGAGTGCTTGCCTGGCATGTGCAAAACGTTGGGCTTGATTCCCCCCACTCACACTCACGCAATGTTGATAGCTGCGTACAACTAGATTCCGCATCAATATCGTCTCTCGTTTTGCTGTCCCTCCTTCTCTGTCCTCCTTCCTCCTCCTTCTTCCCCTCCTCCTGTCTCATGTCTGTGATGGGAACCAGGCTCCAATGGAGTGGCTGGTGAGTAGCCTGAATCTTAGCTCCAGGCTCAGAGGTTAGGAAGTCAGGACCCAGCGGGCGATTTTCTTTTTCTCCCCTTCTATACTCCATGGTGGTGGTTTTGCCCACGATACAGACTGTGGTGCATGAGGCAGTGCTCGGTGGTGTTAGCATCCTTTACTACGAAGGGGAGAGTTTGCCTGTCATCACCTGCTCTTGTGTCCAGGTGCGAAGAAGAGCGCATGCTCACAGGGCATGCTTTCCGAGACATCCCCATGAGACCTGGTCGGCATCCCTCACTCATGGCAGGCTCCCCAACTTTAGGGAAGGGCTTCTTGACCAGGGAACCTTCGGAATACTCCCAGCATCCCCTCTGACCCCCACTATCGCTAGCACTGCACCAAACTAAAGTGCGCATCCAAGAATGACTTGGGTGAGAGATAAAGGGACACAGGGACATCCCTGATCCAACTCATTCACTGCCCAGTCAAGGACCCTGAGGCTGGAACGGGCACCATGGCCTGCCCATGGCTTCAGAAGGGTGCAGGAACTGGCTGCAGAAGGTGGCGTGTCCGTTTTGAAGCTTTTCAATTTTACTCTGAAATCAGTCTTTCTCCTAAAGGGAAACTCTGGGCTCTCTGACAGCTTGGCTCCTTCCTCCTGGGGTATAAGATATTACTATATTTCTGCTCTGTGGGCTCTGAGGCTCCTTCTAGTTCCAGCTCCAAGCCCTAGCTTCAGGCTTGTGTGTCTAACTGCTTCCTGATGTCACCTACTCGCATGTCTCAGAAATGGCACCTCTGTCCTGCTGGATGCTCCTAGAGCCAAGGTGGGGATGTATATGCGTTTTCCTCTTTCAGATCCCACCCAGCACGCACTGGTGCCCCGCAAGGATACCTGCAATCCATCCAACCCTGCGTCTACCCAGCACCCACTTTAATGTCTTCCCTGAGTGCTGGACCAGCTGCAGGCACCGGAAGTGAGCTCCTTGCTGCCACGGCTGCCCCTGAAATCCCTTCTCTCCCTCACTGCAGAAGTGTGAGGCAGGCATAGAGCCCGCAGTCCATCGTGAAGTCCAGCCCTAGCTCCCACCACGTGCCAGCTCCCACTGTGACCACTGTTTTTGCTCCTGCCTCAGCCTCTCTGCGGCTTTGCCTGACTGCTTGATCCCAGACGTGCCACTGGCCATGGATCCCAGGGCTGTGAGTGAAGGCTGATGACTGCGCGGGGATATTTTTGTGCTAAACACACTTATTTGGAAAGTATCAATACCATAACTCAAGGAATGCGTTCTGATATATATGGTATATATAATAAATGTATGATATATGATATATATAAACATTATATTGTATTGAGATTAAACCCAGGGCCTTTGCACTGAGCTATATCCCCAGCTGCTTTTTAAATTTTTAATTCTGAGACAAGATCTCGTTAAATCTCTAAATTGCCCAGCAGTTTGGGCTTGAACTTGCAATCGCCCTGTTCTGATACCTTATGATAAAATATTACATGGTAGGTTGGAATCTGTAGAGAAGACTTGCTTCCTCCTCTGTACCCCTTCTATCCTTTTATCTAGGAGCTAAGCTGTCCTTAGAGCTGGGGACTCTAGGGTTTGAGGCCACCTCCTGGTGTTTTCTCCAGAGGTCAAGCAGAGGCCCTTGTGGCACCCTCCTGTAGATTATTTCTGAGAGAAATGAGCCTCGGGAACGAAAAGGCCTTTCCAGGAAGGAGCCATGAACATTTCTGCATCTGAGAAGAGGAAAAAGCATTAAGCCCTAAAATGTTCCTGGCTAATGAGATAGAAGAAAGAAGTACACTCTTCTCAAAGGCAGAGTGCTGTCTTTGGAGGTTAAATAGCCCCAGTAGCAGCAGTGCCTGCTTGTAAATACCAAGAGTGCTCCTAGGTGACCAGTGATCATGCCCGGGGGCCTGCGGCATGCTGGCATTGCTGCAGCAGGCAGGGAGCTTGTGCCACCTTCTCTTCCCCGCTAATGGGCAGGTCCCCACATAAACTTATGAGGCCCCTTCCTTTAGCTCAGGCATGGAACCCCTGTGGGGTCTTGCACACAAGGGCCTGTGCATCAAGACCAGTGTATCTCGAGGTCAGTTTGCAAGTGCAATGGCTGATACGTTGTGTCAATCTGAGAAGTTTAGAAGTGTAACTAAGTGATTCCGCAGGGAGCCAGGCCCCTTATTTTGTAGATATCCTCATCCTGTGCAAGAGGAGGGCATGGAGACATGTGAGTGCTACACCTGCCCTGGGGATGGTAGCCTACATACAATACAAGGGAGAGAAAGAGGCTGGCTCTTCCCATTTTTGCTTTTGCTGTCTTCTGCCACCGTGAACTGTTGCCCTCTGCCATGTGTCACCCTGCCTTGGAGCCAGCTGAGCATGAAACTCCATGAACTGTGAGCTAAATAAACTTTTCCTTCCTTAATTTTGGGTGTCAGGTATTTTGTCCTAGCAAGGAGAGAAAAGTAACCAAGACAGAGAACCAGCCTAGGAACAAAGGAAATGTTAGTGAGGGGTAGAAACTCTTTCTGATCTTTGGTGAGAAGGAGTTTTTTGAGTGCTGATGTCCAGGTGGGGATTTAGCTGAGAGTAAAATGTGGCAGTCATGTTCTTAAGAAGGAAGACCCATGCAGAATTGAAGGCCTCTAAGGCACATGATGAGCACACGGTGGGAGGAATGTTTGAGCTACAGTTGACACAGGTGTGAGGGTTGGGCCCTGACCCAGGGAAGGTGGCCTTTCTGGGCAGCCTGTGGCTGGACCGAGAGACTGGTGGTAGCGGAAATGCCTGGGGGAGCTCTCTGGCTGGAGCACTGCATTTGGAAGCAGTTTGTCCTAGAAGTCAGCTCCGGGAAACCAGACGCACATGGTAGAGAAGATCATGGCTACAGGGTGGCCTGGTGGATTGGGGGAAACCGGAGATGGGACAGAAGACTGTTGTTCTAGGCCGGTGTCTTAGTCATTTTGCAGTCCTTGAGACCCAATACCCAGCCCCTGCAGTTTAAAGGAGGACAGGTTTATTCTGGCTCACTTCACAGTCCATGGCCAACACCTGGGTCCATGGCAGGGGGGCATAGTGTTAGCAACTGCTCACAACATGGTGGCCAGGAAGCAGAGAGAAGGAAGGAACTGGAAGGGAGAGACACCCTTCCGGGTCACGCCCACAGCAGTCGCCTCCTGCAACCAGCCCCCACCTCCCCACGTCGAGTCAGTTCTAACATCCCTATAATGCAGTCCCCGGAATGAGCCTCAGCTACAGGGGCAGGAGACCTTTGGGGGGACATTATCTGAGCCACAACAGCCAAAGCTGCTACAGAGATGGAGAGGAGGGGTGGCAAATAGGTATTGAGCATGCCACTGCAACATGAAATTGTCCGGGATATGGCTGGAGCACAGGGGTGGTTCAATAGACTGAGATAGGAGACTCAGCTGGATGATCAGGCTTAGGGGGAAGATACTGAGTTCGGCTGTGAACATATTGACTTTGAGATATTTGCAGAATGTCCAGAAGATGAGGAGCTCCAGTTTGGGGCTCAAAGACTAGTCACACCAGATATGTATTCCGCCTTGGGAAACATCACCTTTAGAGTGGAAATGGATTCCAAAGTGGGTGCGATTGCCCAGGAGGTTACACTGGGCCTGATTAGTCAACAGTTGCATTAAAATTTCTTACATTCAGTGCCCTGATGATGTGGGAAGAGGAAGCTGAATCCTGGTGACTTAGCACAAAAGCTGAGAGTCGTGTGAAAGCCTGACCATGAGCACCCTGTAGCAGGGCTCAGCTTCTTGGTGGAGGGCAGGGGGTTTGTGTTTAGTGGACTTAGCATCAGGGTGGGTAATTGTGGGGTAAATGGATATGTAAGCTAGGAGACTGTGGCGACAGTTGAGACTAGGAGCATTTGAGACAAAGAAACGGCTTAGGAGGGCAAAGTGTATTTGTATGACAATCTGCTACGTGTGCCATCCCGCTGAGCTCTTCTTTATTTCCCATGGCCAGAGCTGCGCGTGTTCTGTCTGGGGTAGCAAAGGAGGCGAGTTGTTAACCATATGCAAAGAGGCATTGATGAGCCCTTGACGTCCGAACCAAGGGGCCAGCCGCATACCCACAATCGATCGTTCTTTGCACCAGCTTAAGTGTCCGCATTGGCTCAGACTCAGGAGCTTTGCTCTCTAATGACACATGTGGCTTACAGGCAGGCCTGGGTATTAGGCACTGAAAAGCAAGATGGGAAAGGATGTTGGTGTTTGCTTTTGAGTGGATTGTTTCAGCTTTTTCTTTAAGTCACTCAAGACAAATACAATGGTGGTAGGGGCTGAAGAGGTGGCTTGCAGGGGAATCTGTGATACAGGAAGGCTTAGCTGTCTGTGACAGCAGCTCCCGGAGAATGAAAGGACAGAGTTGATCCTGATGTCCCAACAGGCATGGGCCTCGGAGGCAGGGTGCTGGGGCCATGAAGCTGCTGGAGCTGTCTGGGTGGGACTGGCAACACATGTGGTGTGATCAAAACATTCAGGGAGTGTTGAATGAAATGACTTGTTATAGTAAGAGATACATTGCATTGACTCCCCTCAGAGTACTCCCGCTTTCTTTGAACACACTGGTCTCATTGTTTTCACACCTTCTGAAGCACTTCTGGAAGTCCTCTTTTGTGAGTTCTTAAGAAGGTGTGTTCAAACATATGGTGAGCATTGATGCCGAGTAACTTCCAGTAGGAAGGCAGGCGTGTAAAAGCATTACGGTTTGTCCTCCTCCACCTTATTCACTGGATCTGGTGCTGTGTGACTTCTGGCTTTCCCCCAAAGTCAAGGTGACCGTGAACGGTAAATGCTTGGAGGGGCTGGGGATTTAGCTCAGCGGCAAAGCGCCTGCCTGGCAAGTGCAAGGTCGTGAGTTCGGTTCCCGGTACCGGAAAAAAACCAAAAAAAAAAACAAAACAAAAAACAAAAAACAAAAAACAGTAAATGCTTGGAACTGAGCTGGGACATTGGGGTAGCCATAAGGGTGCAACGAAAGACACAAAAGATGACTTCCAGAGCTGCTTCAGCCACAGACACATCCATGGACGTATCAGAGTGTGCCTGCCTCTATCTCCTCCTTCTCTGTGGATCCACTTTGGACATACTTTTCCTACAAGAGGCACAAAGGCTCAGAAAGGGACAAGAATGAGAAGGTAAGTTTGTTCAAAGAAAGAAAAAATATTTTGAGAGTGGTTATGGCAATTTTTTTTTTAGTATAGTAACATTTAAAAAATTTTTAAACATTCACCTTGTCTTCTGATCATACTGCAAATTCCAAGGTACAAAGCAAGGTCGGGGTAGTTCAGCTGCCGGAAAGATTATATTTTAAACCCAACATGAACTGGTTCTGGTGAAGAGAAGTAGTATCACTGCCTCAGGTCACCGAGAGGCCCAGGGGGTAAGTCAGCACCTGGCAGGAGCAGCCACAGATACATCCACGGACATACCAGAGTGTGCCTGCCTCTATCTCCTCCCTCTCTGTGGATCCACTTTGGACAGGCTTTTCCCACACAGAGGCACAGTGGCTATAAGCAGCTGTGGCTTTTTTTCCATACAGCTTAGCAATGGAAAGAAAACTGCAGCAAAGGTCCTAGTTCTGAATCTCATAAGTGCTGGCCGGGCCAATTGTCCATCCCTGAGCCAGTCACTATGGCCGCAGGGCCTCAAAAACTCCATGGGACAAGGGTGTTGGGAACTCTGGCACCTCAGCAGGCAGACTGGGGATTGCTCAGGCGGGTGGTGTGATTCACCTCCAAGGCAAGTAGCATGGTGCCCCATTGCTATGGTCGTTACAACAGGAGTGTGGTCCCTGTAGGGGTGAGCATTCAGGAAAGGGAAGGGCCGGGAGAAAGACAGGGGCTGCGGGCCCCTGGAGGCAGGGAGAAGTGGGGAGTGGGTTTGTATGGGGGTCAGTGCTGTGCTACTAGGGATGAATGTGGGAGAGTAGACTTCTACAGGGTCCTCTCTCAGTTGCAGGGGATTTGACACGAACCATGCATGGTCTCTTGCTGGAAAGGTGGAGAGGCTGGGAGTTGGGTCTCCATCTATATTCCCCTAATACACAGAGGACACATGTCCAGTAGCTAGGTTATTGTTGCCAGATTTATTATATTGCTATTTTTTCTTTGTATCTGCTGAAATTATTGGCAGCAGCTATGAAGAAAGATCCATCCATTTGTACACTGATTCATCCAGCCAGCTACTGTTCTCCTTAGAACATACCTACCAGGAGGCACTGTGCTACATCTAAATCAACAGATCCCAACCCTTTGGGCTCCAGGGATTGGTTTTGTAGAAGACAATTTTTGCACAGACAGGAGTAGGTGGTGGTGGTGGTTTCAGTATAATTCAGAGGAGGGCATAGTGTAGATAGCCTCTGGTACATAGTTCACAGTAGGTTCGTGTTCCTATGAGAGTCCAATGCCACCAATACCTGAGAGGAGGCGGAGCTCAGGTGGTCATTTGAGCCACTGGGAGCAGCTGTAATGCAAATGAAACTTTCCTCACTCACCCACCACTCACCTCCTGCTGTTAGGCTTGGTTCCTAACAGGTCATGGACCCCTACTATCTGTGGCCCTGGGCTTGAGGCTCCCTGATCTAGATAACATGGCCCAGGCCTCCAACTCTAGGCTTTTCAAAACCAGAGAGGAGGCTTATGCATTAACAAATAATTGCCATATGGTGAAACAAAATGAATGATAGAAGGATATAGTTGTCCTGGGACTCCATCAAGAGAGCCTGCCTTACAACTTAAAGACTCACAGAGTGCCCCGAGAGGACTGGGCGTTGGCAAGGGCATCCTGGGTTTGAAGAACAGCATAGTGAAGTCAATGAGGTTCAGTAATGAACACCCCAGGCGGATGGGTGAGCGCCTTTGTGCCTGGGACATGAAGGGCTGGGAGGGAAGAGGGTGAGGCCAGCTTGTGAAGTGCTTGCAAGTTTAGACTTCATTTCCCAGACCATGGGAGCCATTGAAGGCTTTGAAGCCAAGGAGAGCACTGGCTTCTACCTTGGCCTTCGTCTTCTGCTATGGCTGTGTAAGTTCTGTCTTTCTTGAGCTTGTCTATGACTAGTGGTTTTGTGTTCCTGGAAGTCATCATCATTTTTAATGAAGGTAACACATCCCCATTTTGAACTGCATGTCATTAGGACTTGGGGCAGATACTACAAAAATAATCACATTAAATATAGAGAGGTATTTGGATCTGAGTTGGAGTGGAAATCTCTTATATGCCTTACATATTGAACTTTTACTCAACAGCAACAAAAATGCATATTTATTCATTGGAAGAAAAATTGTTGCAGTAGTTGATGATTGTGGGTGCTATTTCACCTGACACAGAAAACTGCCATTAAAAACTTTAAATAGTTATATAAGAAAATAGGTTGACATAATTGAATGGTTAATTCAACTATTAAGAGAGATAGTCTAGCATGACATTATGAAGTTATTTTTGAGTCTAAAAATGTTTATCAAAGTTTGAATAATAATTTAAGGCAAAATAATATAATTTTCCTGGATATGTTTAGTATGTAGCTGTGTTATTAGTCAGCTAAGGCTATAGTGATGCCAGGGTCTTACTGGTTTGCACCACCACTTGGTGATTTTGTTTATGGTTCTGTCAAATGATTTCAGCTGAGTGCACCTAGTGGGCACTGCTGGGCTCCAGCCCTCAGGTCAGTTTCAGGTCTGTCCCGTGTGTCTTCCTTGTTCTGGGGGAGGTGGTTATGCAGGACAAGTTTTCCCATAGCAAGTGGCAGCTGCCTCTTGATAAGGCCATGTCCAGCAAACACATTTAAACTTCTGCTCTGAAATCTGCAAACACACCCTTGGCTAATGAAGGTCACACGGTCAGGTTCAGCCCAGGGGTGTCCTGTACAGGGAGCTTCCACAAGGTCATTTGTGCAGGGAGGGGACGGGAAGGAGGGAATATAACCCAATTGGTCACTGGTGGAGAGGAGATGCATCTTTGTTGCGGAAGTCACCACTGGAGAAAGACAGACTCAGTAACTTGATGTTCACTTTACCAATAGCAGAATTAGACAAAGATGAACTAGTCCTCCTATCACACACACACACACATACACACATAATTTACCTACAATGTTTAATGTCAAACTGTTACAATTTGGTTCTTCATTTCTAATAATACAAATTGATTTTTATAGACGGAGATTTACTTTGGAGCCTTGGCATTTCCTTCTACACGGTGATATTTGATTTTGCTCTCTATTTCAGTTGACATTGATTGAAGAAACCTCGTGGCTCTTCAGCACACAGCTCAGTGGATACTAGCGCACCTCCCTAGCTCTCTATTCTCACATATAGATGCTCCTTGACTTAGGATGCAGTTACAACCCAACAAACTCGTAGTAAGTTGAAAATATCGTTAGTAGCAAACGCAAATGTGTTCGGTGCCCCTCACCTACCAAGGGCTGCAGCTTAGCAGTGTGCCAGGGTGAGAGGGGGCTACAGGTGCACAGCATCTGATGAGCCTTTTGTACCACATAGCTCTAGTTTGGGAAAAGATCAAGATTCAAAATTCCAGGTGTGACTTCTACTGAAACGTATGACTTTGGCACCATCCTCGTGTTGGAAGATGGCATTGGTAAGCTGGGGACCGTTTGAATTTGGGGCCTATCTAACTAAATAGTCCCCTGGTCCCTATTTGCTTTGCAATTTGTCTTTTTCATTTGATGTCTTGAAGCTCTTCCCATACGAGCACACACAGAGGTCACTTCACCATTGTTGACGTCTACAGATTGTTCCGCTGATTTACAGATAATCCCAGGGTGGGATCTAGTAACTCATTCCCGCGGCTGTGTGCCAGGCCCTGCTCCCCTCACCCAGTGCTGTCCTTAGGACTGGTCCCCCTCTACCTCGCTTCTGAGCCTGCCTGAGACAGGTCCCAGCGTCCTGAGACCTACATGGGGTGGTAACAGGCTCTTTGAAAGGACTGTCCTCTCTCTGTGGCTTTTTAGTCTCTCTCCCTCTGGTCCTTCTGCTCATCCTTCTGTACGATGTTCTTAGGCACTGTCTTCATTTTTCATTGCTAATTATTGTCCTCACCCGGTCTTTGGTCTGCATGTGTCCACGACCTGATCGCCTCTTCTTAGAAAGGTGGCCCACCCTGATGACTTCATTATGTTTTTTATTGGCGTATGTGTGCCACACATAAAAGTTGCATTTGTTTTGGGAAATTTGGAAGAGCTGCATATCATATCTCGATCACTTTCCTTCCCCTCCCTTCCCTACTTCCTCCCCAGTCCCCTGGTCCCTTTCTCTGTCTCCAAGAGGTCTGCCTCGCTGTTTCCTACCAGCTCTTCCTAATTTTACTCTTTCATTCAGATAAACTAGAGGCCCCTTGAGATCACAAGGTTAAGTGGAATCAGTCAGAAACGCAAGCTTCGATATCATATGGTTTGTCTTCTATGGGAAACCTGAAGTATAAATAAAGAGCAAAATAAAAGATAGCTAATAGGAAGTAGGGCGGTGGATCTTTCTTAGAGTGGAAGGGGAAATGAGAGACGGAAGGAGGAGGAGGCGGGGAGGGGGAGGGGCTGAAAGCAGAATTAGAATGTGTTCTGTACATGGAACGATTCCCCCAAGGAATGTAAACATCGCGTACTACACACATGTACTGATAAAACATAAAAACAAAGTAGAACAAAAAGAGAGAGAGAAACTATGTGATATTTAATATCCTATGACTGATTTATTTCACCTAACAGTGCGGTCTGAAGATGCATACATCTTCCTGAAAATGACATGATTTCATTCCTCAAGGCTGACTAATATTCCACTGTGTGTATAGACCACATTTTCCTTATTCGATAGACTTTGTTTAGAGATGCAGTCCACGTGGTCATCAGGCTGCGGCGTGAGGTATTGGAGGTTAGGAATTCAACTTGTGGATCGTGGGGGCCAAAATCCACCCATAACCATGGCCAGAACCAGAGCTCTGAGCCTGACAGAGAGGAGAGCAGACTCTCGGACTCTCCTGCTCCAGCGCTGTGGGTAGGCAGGGGCAGGAATCTCGCTGCCAGCCACCTCTTAGAGCACTGTCCTCCCAGGGCTGGGAACAGCTTCCCTGGTGTCCACCTCTGAGTGCGCCGTACCCCTCAGCCCCGCCCACCCATCTGAACTGCTGTCTTAATGAGGATCTCTCCTCTGACCTGTCGGAGTTGGAGTCTGTTTCCGGCCCAGGAGTTGATGCATATGATTTGCTCCTTCCTGTACTTTGGGGCTCACTTATCTCTGCCTGCTCGTCCCAGTCCCAGACACAGCCCGTTCTTCCTGCCTAAGCAGAGGGGTGGGAATCTGTGGTTGTGGAATGGGGGAACAGACAGAATGCAACGAGGGAGGAGTGTTGTCCCCCTGTAATCAGGTGTGCCTCCCTCCTGGAGGAGGAAATTGGGGCTCATGAGGGGAGCAGAGTGGGTGGGTGCAGAGCACGCAGGCTGCAGCAGAAGCCAGAAGACAGAGTTCTCAGACAGAGGCTGGGCCTTTCCAGGAGGAGGTCCACAGCATCACCATCCATGAGGATAATGAACTGGCACCTTGGCGTCATTGTCAACCCCTCTTTTCCCCTTCCTTCCCAGCCTGGCCTGTCACCAAGGCTGGCTGGGTCTCCGTGTGACATGCCCTGGCCTGTCTGTGCCCCATTCTCCATCCCATCTGCCCACATGTGCATGGCAGCCCGGGTGTCTAACCTGGTCACCGCATGGAGTCGAGCTTGTGGGCGTGTCTCCTGGATGCCTTGCACACAGAGAGTGTAGCCAGATTATCTTTCACATTTCTGGGGAGAGAGCAGTATTGTCTCCGTTTGCAGAAGGGGAAACTGGGGGCAGATGGTTAACCAGCCATGCCAATCCCTCCGCCTGGAAGGTTCTGACATAGGGCAGGTGGGAGGGGTGTTGGCGGCCCTCTGCACTTCCTCCAGTCCCTGGGACCCAGGCTGAGCAGGGTCCTAGGGGTGATGGATCAAAGCGTGCCTGCAGCTGAGCTACTTAGCCTCAGCGCTCGTGTGCTGAATTTAATGAGCATGCTAGCTAGAGGCAAACCCTTTTGGGAAATCTGGAGGGTCCAGGAAGGGAAGTTTTATTTCCCTGGGCAACGGGAGGTGCATTTCCACCCAATAGGCCCCTGAAGGGAGACTGGAGCAAAAAAAATTTTTTTTGGTTCTGACTGCTGGTGCAATTGGGAATATTTTGAGCAAATTGGAAAGCTTTGGAGACAAGCCCCATTACCCAGCGCCCTGCTCAAGGCAGGCACTCAATAAACCTTTGTTGGATGTTGCTGAGTGTTACTCCTTGGTCTTGAGATTCCCAGAGAATGTGCTCAGGAGGGAACTGGATGAAGATGTCAAGCAGCCTGACCGTAAAACGTAATCTTTATGACTCCATAAAAAGGAACATGGACAATAGCTAGGATGTCGTCCGTGAGCACAATAAATATTTCCCTGGAGTTCCTTTGCCCATCAGGAAACTACATCGCATGCACTTTCCAAACCATGGCTTATTTTGCCTTTAGTAAAATGCCAGCTTTTTATTGGAGCTGGTGGGGTTTGCAATTAACCAAAGTGCACAATAATCATGTCTGCCGTGATGGATGTCTTCGTCGTAGAGCGTGTGTTAGAGACTTACAGAAAGGACAGAGAGAGACCAGGATTTTAAGTACCTTCCAAATGCAGGCTGTTTGGCTTCTGAATCGGCCCGCTGGTTGTAGTACAAAGGGAGCCCTTTTTGATGGCGGGGTTCCTCTGTTCTATCATTCAGCCAGTGCTTGCAGGGCAGCTGCTCAGCCTGGGTGGGTGCTGGGATGCAGAGTTGAGAACGCAGGAGTCCCACCACAAGGTGCTAATGACAAAGGAAGTGTTTTAGGTGCAGTGAGAGAGGCAGTCCCCGGGGCCCTGTGGAGACAGACAACAGGAGGGTCCAGCAGAGTGCGACCTGGTGGGGCAAGCAGATGTTCAGGAACACCGAGGGGCTCCAGGAGGGCAACTCAGAGAGCAGGATGAGGGGTGTGGGGGCAAGCACAAGCAGAGATTTGCTGGAGGACTGGAAGTGTGGAGGCCTCAGGAATGGTCGTGGGCACGGTGGCAGGGGCTGGGGTGGGCAGCATTTCTTGCGCGTCAATGAGCCGCACGCTACCCAACCACTGCCTTATAAGGTGATTAATCCCTCTGTGCTTCTCTAACTTGGAGAACGCAGTGACCTGACTTTCTGTAGCACTGCACAAAACACCTCCTCCACTACGGGAATGTCTGCGTGCTAGAAATGCAGTGATTTCAGGGGCACTCTCTGCTCACCAAACCTGCAAATGGGAAGCCCACCTTCCTCTCAGCCCCTCTGGCTTCCCAATTTGCAATAAACCACCCTGAATACAAGGACAATCTCAGAACCACATTGTTTATGGATGACACCAACTGCAGGTTATTCCTATGCAGCTGGATCTAGCATTAAACAGTGTTGTGGTTTCAATCTTAAATGTCCCCCACGATCTACTTGGTACAGGCTTGGTCACCACACTATGCTGCCACTGGGAGGGGGTGGGACCTTTGGGAGGAGGAGCCCAGTGACAGGAGAGGTCATATCTTTGAAGGAGGTATTGAGACTCTAGCCCTTTCTTTCTCTTCTCTCCTGCTTCTTGGCATCATGAGCTGAGCAACTTTCCTCTGCCCTGAGCTCTCTACCATAATATGCTACCTTACGATAGGCCAATTACAATAGAAACAGCCAACCATGAACCAAAACCTCTGAAACCATAAGCCAAAATAAACCTTTATTTCTCATAGGTTGATTTTCTTAGGTGTTTGGTCACAGTGGCACAAAGCTGACCAACACAAATAACAAGCTGTAGGTCAGCCTTGGTATCCAGGGACCCCTGAAATGCTGTGGTTGGTTGGGCCATGGAGGCCTCTCCTTAGGGGTTAGTAATGTGGCCAGCAGGCACTGTGGGTGGACAGCTGATTCTGTTACATCCTGTGCTGACAGATGTGTTGTATGCAGGTGGGACAGAAATGTGTTTCCCCAAGGTTGGAAACCAGTTGATTTTTTTTTTTTTTGCATCTGCAAGATCACAGAATCAGCCTCCCTTTCTTCCAAACATTATTATCATGATTTATAGCTCATGTGTTTGCGTTCACAGAGTTGGTGGTTACACAGGATACAGGATACTCCTTTAGATCTGCGATGATAAATCTCCCCTAAATCTTCTCCAGGTGAGACACCACAAGCTCCTTCCAGCATTCCTTAAATGGTAAACTTTCTTTTCCATACACAGCGGTTGGCTTCCATCTCAGCTTTTGTCCTATTTAGGTGTGCTCCTGTAAGCCCAGAACTCTGAGAAGCTGAGGCAGGAGGACTGAAAGTTCCACACCAGCTTGGGCAATTGAGCAACACTGTTTCAAAATAAAAATAAAAAATAAAGAAAACCTGGGACTGTAGCTCAGCACAAAAGCGCTGGCTTCAATCTCTAGTTCCGTCAAAAAGTAGTACATAGACCAAGGAAAATGAGGAAAATACAGAAAACTCAGAGAAGACGAAGACATGCCATTCACAGGCCCTCTTGCCAGACATGCTGTGTCCCTCCCATCACACGACTGAACTACAAAAGTGCCCTGGTTCTGGAGTTCTCCGGGTCCTCTGAGTTATTACAATTCAGCCAGTGTAACATTTCAGCCTCAAGTTCCATCTGAACCCTACCTGTCTGCCTTTCTCCTCAGAGGCTGGAACTGCTGGCCCTTGGTCTCTGCTGCCTCCCTTGCCCTTGACAGCAGTGCCCAGGTCAGGGCGGGAAACCCCACTGCTTTGCTTTTTTCCTTTTCTTTCCCGGTGATGCAATGCTTTCTTTTTTCTGTGGTTGTCAGGGTCTTGTGTGGCAGATCTGTGAGGACAGAGGGACACTCCCGTCATGGCATCTGATGGTCCTATCACTCACAGCAGAGACCTGAGCTAACACACACGGGAACCCTGACTTGGCCTTGGGTTGTTCTCCAGTCTCTACGCTCACTTACAACGACAAATGGTGGCACCTGGATGCCTCGTGGAAGTCCTTGCTCTTGAGAAGAGGAGACCTTCGGTTCCTCCCCCTAGGACGCAGAGTCCTCCTCTGGAGAGGTGTGAGTGTCTGTCCCTGGGGAAGTGGGCAAAGGCCCAGAGGGGCACACAAATGCTCTCCTTCAGAGTATGGCTATGACTGCTCTGCATGGCTTCCCAGGGTTGTCCCAGGTGGGGGACTTCAAGACAAAGCTGCTTCTGATGTTAGATACCCTCACCCTCTGGAGGGGCCTTCAGGACACCTTGCTCCCAGAGGCCGTGAAAAGCTGTAGAAAACAAGATGCTGGTAGTAGCTGGAGCCCATGCAGGAACTTGGAGTCCAGGAGGCAGGGAGTGGACTGAGGAGAGACGGATCTACTTGGCTGACGGTGCCACTTCTCCTCCTGAGAAGGGAGTTGGGAGGCCAGGTCTGCATTAGACCTGTGGCAGACCCCAGCAGTGCCAGCCTGTGAGGCTTAGGCTTCTCCTGCCTCTGGACCAAGAGCTCCCTTGGCACACGGTCACATAGCTACAGCTGCTCTCCACCCAGGCACACCCGTGGAGCTCACTGGAGATGACTTCTTCTCTCCTGGAGCTTTGACCACAGGGCACACACGGTCCAGCCATGTCTAAACTGGGGGTAATGCCAGTTCATGGGATCCCATAAATTCATAGTTCCCTCATCAACTCCACGCTATATCTGTACCACATGTCACTGATGTGACAGGTTTTCCAGGGCTGATACTGCTGGGCCACCCCATTCTACCATGCTTTATAGCGCCTGCCCTTCAGTGGCTGACTTCCGGTCTTGAGCAGGCAAAGAATCTGTTACAGCAACAGCTAACTGTACTTGGGATGGGGCTAGGGCTTTATTTGTATTGGCTCACTTATGCAGATGGGTGCACTGCTCTTTTTTTTTTTTTTTTTTTTTTTTTTAAATTTCATTCAGTTTTCCCAGAAAAGGGAACGGTGGCTCAGAGAGGTCATACTTTATCCAAGGTCACAACGCTATTCATGGTGACATCAGGATTCTGACCTAAGCAGTTTGCTTTCAGAGACTGTGCCATTAAACCAGGCTGATGATTTGCAGGTGGGTAGAGGGAGTGTTCAGGGGTAAAAATAAAGTATTTTGGAATCTTGGAAATCAGTGCCCCACAGTTCAAGCCAGTTGCACTATTATCTGACCTTATATTCCCAAATCTGGGTGCAGGGAGTGGGAAAAGGAGGAAACTTCTTCCTTTCTCTGAATCCACATATGCTTGCTTCTTTTCCTGTGTAATAGCCACTGAGTGAGTGAGGCTTCTACCTGATACCATTTGCCCCAGGAGTTTAGCAGGTCAGTGGTGAGTCCTTAGCTCTCCGTGGTGATAGGTTTTTGTTTCTTTGGTTTTCTACATGGTCCTAGATGTGAGGAATGATAAAAAATATGGTGAATGTTTAAATTTAAGAAGTTTATTATAGTACAAGGCATATTTCCATTACTTTCACTCAAACTCCTCCTCCTTACTTTGAACACACTTATCCCAGCATTCTTGGCACTTTCTGAAGCAGTTCGGGGAGTCCTCTTTCATGGGAGACTTTACTTATGTTGTCATGAGTGCCCTGATGTACTGAATTGATTCAAAATTTTTACCTTTCATGGTCATTTAGATTCAGGGGAGGAGCAGAAGTCGCACAGTACTAGATCCAGAGAATAATAAAGTGGATGGTGACTGTTTTTTTTTTAAACTAAGTTTATTGATACATTTTAGGTATACATAATGATCACATTCATCATAGGGAATTTGTACTTGTGCATGATATATTTTGATTTTTTCCCCACCCCTTACCCTCTCTTCAACTGTTCTTCTTTGTTTTCATTTTCCTTCTTTTTTCATTTTTTCTTTCTCTTTCTTCTTTTCCCCTTCCCCCTCCCTAGGTCCCCTTCTCATTTGAACATCTTCTTCCTATTTCCCAATATCTATTATACATTTTGGCCCTTATTTACCCTTTTGGCTTCTCATACCTGAGAAACTATGTGATATTTATACATGTGTCCAATTTATTTCAATTAAAAGTATGTTCTCAAGGTGCATCCATTTATCTAGAAATGTCTCAAGATTATCTTTATGGCAGAATAGTACTCCATTGTATAAAAGAACTGCATGTTCTTTATCCATTCATCAGTTGATGGGCATTTGGGTTCTTTCCAAGATTTAGCTATTACAAACTGTGCTGCTATAAACATGGGTGTGCATATATTACTGTGGAATGATGCTTTTAATTCTTTTGGAAAGATAACAAGAAAGGGAACAACTGGGTCCAATGAGCCCTGTAGTCCTAGTTTTTGAGGAATCTCCACACTGATTTCCACTGCGGTTGCACCAGTCTACACTCCCACCAACAGTGGAGCAGGGCTCCTTTTTCACCACAGCCCCACCAGCATTTGTTACTGATTGATTTCTTGATAATAAACATTCTTTCTGGAGTGCGATGGAACCTCTGTGTTGTTTTAATGTGCATCTCTTGAATGACCAGTGATGTTGAACATTTTTTTTATACATTTACTTGCTGAGAAATGTTACTTTCACTGTTTCTACTTCAGAGAGTCCGGGTGGGTGGCTTTTAGGTTGTTCCACCTCATTGCGCCCTGGGTTTGCCTTTGGTGAGCTGCAAGTCTGGGGTTGCGTCTTGTTTAAGTGTCTTCTCATTTTCTTTTTTCTTTTTTTTTTTAGTTTAATTCCTGGATTGAAGTTTGTAAATTTCCTATGGCAAATAGCTTTATTGTTAGTATACAGAGCTCTTAGGAAATGGCTACTTCTCAGAGGTATCTTCAGGTGTGGCTGACTTGGGTTTTGAGTCTATTGCAAGATCCTACTTCTTCAGTTTATTGGGGATGAGAAGTTGCTGCCTACTTGTCCCAACCCCTAGTTCTTAGGCTCTGGCCTATAGTATTTCTTTTGACCCTTAGGCAATCTCAATCCTTAGTATACCAGAATAAACAACTTGTTGTAACAGTTATGCCATTTGGCTAAAGTAGTCCAATCAGCAATATCAGTAGTATCAAATACATCCTAGAAAATGACAAACTGAGGTTACTATTAATTTGCCACATTTAACCATATGAACTAGATTTGTGGTTGTTTAACAAAATCTAAAATGAAACAGAAAATTGTATGCAGTAAATAAGTCCTCAGTGTAGCAATTGTAACCTCAGGGGAGAAAATTTAAAAGGAATAGGGGAAAACATAGAGAAATAGAGGAAGAGGAGATCAGAAGCAAGGCTGGAGAACAAAGGAAGATCATACAAAAATGGTGACGGGAAAGAGCAAAGGAAGAAATAAAAATAAGAACAGAACCGAACAACAACAACAAAACTAGAAACTATGTTCACATTCATATAAAAACAAGAACAAACCATCAAGAAAAACAAAACAAAACAAAACAAGAAATAAAGAAGGCAAAAGAAAATAAGAAAAAAATAGTCCATTTCAAGATATGTCTCTGCTGTCACTGGTAGACAAATTGGGCAGACAGAGTCTAGATCCAAGTTGATTAATCCCAGCAAGCCAACTGTAGCTTTATGGCAGGATACTGCATAATCCCAGTGAGCCTGTACCTTTAGTTCCACTGAAGTTCTGGCTGGTTTCTGGCCATGAGGCTGGAACCAGACCTGTGCAGCGTGTAGCAGTCTGTGTGCCCCCTTAGCCTCCAGCAGTCCCTGCACCCCCTCTGGCTTGAACTTGGCTCCCTACCAGTTTGAACCTCCCTCCCTGACTACCTGCTTACTTGAATTTGCCTCCTTTTTTTTTTTTTCTTGGCTTGGTTTTTTTCTGGTACCAGGAATTGAACTCACGACCTTGTGCTTGCCAGGCAGGTGCTGTGCCGCTGAGCTAAATCCCCAGCCCCGAACTTGCCTCGTTTATCCAGACACTGCTAGAGCTGCTAGAAAGAGGCAGCAGCTGCTCTGAGTTCCAAGATCAGCTGGCTCCTCTCCAAAATGGCTCCCTGCCAATCATTCTCCTCTAGGGGACACCTGGCCCCAAATAACTCACCAGCCACTGCTGTCCTCTGCGTCCACTGCTCCCTTCCACTGGTGCATTTGTCCGTGGAGGCCTCTGGTGTTGCTAGTAGTCACCGTGTGTCTGCAGGTTCAGCTGCTCCTCCCACACAGTGAATCTGGGCTGAGGGAGAAAGTGCCACCTGCCTCTTCCTCCTTCTTCATCGAGGTCTCTCTCTTCACTCTCCCCATGGGCTTCAGTTCTCACTTCAGATCCTTTCTGGCTCCTGGGGACCCCTGTCCCTCCTTCTCCTCCTCCTCACATTGCTATATTTAAGTGTCTAGACACCAGATCTCAGAGAGGCTCTTTCTCTACCCGCACTGTCATGTTTTTACGAACCTTCATTGGCACTCAGCAACAGCATTCACTATATTTTTGATTACATCTATAAAGACACAAAAGAGGACTTCCAGAACTGCTTCAGAAAGGGGTGAGAAAGACGGGATAAGTGTGTTAGAAGCGAGAAGTGGGGGGCATATTTTGAGGAGAATTAATAGCAATGTGTCTATTACTGTAGTGAAACTTAAAAATTTAACTACACACTGTATTTTTTTGGCCAGCCCTGTATGTATGTGGGAATTGGGTGGGGTGTCCCTCCTGGGGCCTGCTTTTCCCAGGCAGATGCACCCATGTGATTTGGAAAGAGAGGAAGGACCGTGGAGTGTCAGGTTTTTCTGCCCCAGTTACGGCAGGGACCCAGTGTGTGTATGTGTGTGTGTGTGTGTGTGTGTGTGTGGTGTAGGTGGTGAGGGAGCCACAGCTGGCTGTGGGGTGGCCTTGTAGCAGCTGCTGTGACTGTGGCCTCCTTGTCACCTGGCTTTTTCATGACTGAGGCAGCAGCTTGTCATTTAGTGACAGCCCTCGGACTGCCATTCCCATAAATGCTCTCAGGGCAGGCACTCTCCTTGTGTGCCACTAGCTGAAGTGAACTGCGTGGAGCCCCCCAAGTGGCAGGTGAAGCTTTTCCCTAGAGGAGCCCCACCAGCAGCACGGCATTGTTCCCACTGCCAAAGCCTTGTCCTGTGGCTCTGCGGTGCTGTCTCCAGCTGGGTCTCCGCCAAGGATTTTCTTGGCTCTCTGCTCCTGGAAAGGAACAGTTTGTCCTGTGGCGCTTGGTTCTTCAGGGAGCCCAGCAAGGCATCTATCTTCCTCTCTGTGTCTCTTAGGGGTTCCCAGGGTCACTGACTCTGCACTCAACCCTCACCTCCAAGGACAGGTGTTCAAACTCCTCCAGGGGCTGGCTGAGGAGGCTTTGCTCAGTGCCATGTTGACGGACCATTGGCCACAACCTGGGTTTTTTTCCTCCTCAATCATTTTCTTAAACTGGGTGTGTTGGTGAACACCCTGAACTCCAAGAGATTGAAGCAGGAGGTCTGCTGAGTTTGAGCCCAATTCAGGTAATTTAGGGACCTTGGGAAACCCTGTCTGAAAAACAAAATAAACAAAACAAAACACCCCAAACAATAACAGTAACAACAGCAAAACAAGAGGTAGCAGACATTCCCATGAGTGGAAAAGCTCACAGTCACCCAGAACTGTCAGACCTTGATATGTCAGAAAATTTAAAACAGTATGAGTAGGACCCAAAGTGAGCTGCTTCCTGCTTGCATTTCTGCACTTCTTTTTCTGCAGCCTGGCTTTCCTAGGCTGTTTTGGAAAGGGACAGCTTACTTGGAATTCCCAAGGTGCAGATACTTCTAGGCAAGGAATAGCTGACATCATGGATAAACAAAGAAGTCATAAATTCTTAATGTATATAGTAGGAAAGCTGCACAAGTGGAGCTTCCTTAAGTCGAGTGTCTTCCTAAGGAGGAGTTCATCCGAGGTGCCAGGGAGAAGATGTAGCTGAGCCTGTGAGCCGGGGAGAGGAGATATGGGCTGAATGCCCTGTCTTTGCTGCACTGTGTTGTCAAGCCTGACTCCCAAAGTGATGCTTTTGGGAGGTGATTAGGCTTTGAGGACAAGTCACCTAATCACCTCGAATGGGCACAGTGCCATCCGAGAGGTGGCTGGCCCCTCCCACCACACGAGGACACAGAACGTGCCTTCCGGGAACAAGGAAGCCGTGAGGAACTGGGTTGAATGGCAGGAGACAGAGCTGGTGCATGGAGGCAGGTGCTAATTGGTCACCCACCACAGACGGAAGATCCCCCTGCCCTATGGGCCATGTGGCAGAGCCCCCCAGTGTGAGGCTGGGCACCATCTTGATGGGCGCTGCCGTGCCATGCTTCAAGCTTCCAGCGGTGCCCCTGCACTGGGGGGACTACTTGTGCCCCCAAACCAGATCCCCCCATCACTGAGCTCAGTCTCTCAATGGCCCAACAGACTGAATAAGAACCTAACTGGAGAAGTGACATTCCAAGTCAAACAATGCCTCAGTTTCCCCTGGCAGGGCAGCAGGTCTGTGGCTGCAGGCTTGGTAGATGGGGTTCCTGTGGATGGCTCCTCTGGGTTTAGAAACTGCACCAGGATTTTTCTTCTCTGGGCTTCCAAAGAACTCTCTTGGCTGCTGGCTCAGTACTTACTAGACTTCGCTCCTTGACACCCCTCCCTCGCTGTCCCAAGCCATCCTATTTATAACTTTCAGCTGTTGGCAGGTCTGCGGCGCTGCCCTTGGGGAGACGTGCATAGCTGGGGACGCCTGGGGGCTGTCTGGGAACACGGGCAGGGACGGTGGAGACACCCAGGCGAGGCCTTTCTCTCCGAGTTCATGATGAGAAGTTGGATTGAGCTGGACAACAGCCCTGTGTGCGCGATCTGCCGAAAGATGGAGAGGCACATTCCACAGGAGCAGGAGCTGGCCAGGACCAGCCTCCTGACGCACAAATTAGTCAATAACTCTCTAGCAGAAATTAGAAATCGTGGTTTCAGTTACAAATTGCTTCTCTTAAAGTAACTTTAAAACACATGCGCACAAAGTGGAATATTTGGGGAAAAATTTAAATAAGGGTTTGGAGCAAAGTGTGTTCTCCCAAAGGAACCTTGATGTACGTGGGGTCATGGGGTCGTTTCACGGTGGGCAAAACAGCTCTGGGGAGAAAGGGAGAGGAGGTAGAGGTGGAGGGATGCACCGGCTCACTTGAGGTGTAAATCATCCAAGCCGTGCCCACCCTGACGAGCGTACAGAATCCAAGTTGACCTCTGATTTGTTCTCGGGCGTTCAGCGAGCTGGGCCCTCCGGAGAATCTGCCTGATCATGTTAAGGCCTGAAAGAGACGCAGTTCCAGAATTCTCTCCTCCATGTGCTCAGCGTTCCTCCTTCTGAAAAGCCGCTGGGCAAGCCCCTCCCTTAACTGTTTTGTTCCCAAATTTATCAACTAGGTTTGTAGTGGAATACTTTCTTGGTCCGTGAAAGAGAAAACCTTGCTGTGATAGCCACTTCTCTGATTGCCTGGGCCTTGATATTTTCCTGCTTCCTTCTCCTTGCTGATTTGGAGATTTCTGCTTTTCACTTCCGGGTGACTCCGATGAAAGCATTGTTTCCGGAGCTGGGTAGCTTGGGCCTGAGAGCCGGAGGGGTGGCCGTCCTCTTCCGCATTTGTCTCAGGCTCTAGCCTGTCACCCTGCACTCCCAGTCACTGCACCTGATGAACCCTTGAGCTTTAGAGCTGCCCAGATTCAGGTGGACCAGGCGAGGTGGCTGGTGTCAAAATACTGAGCCCAAAAAGCCTTGTCACGATCTGTTCTGTTAACTGGAAGGGATTCAGTGGTAAAACTGTCATCACATACATAGAGCTCTTTTAAAAACATGTAATGTTTTCTGTCTTTTCCCTCTTTTGCTGGCTTTTGTCGTGTAGTTTGATGAGAGCAGGAAAACAATTATCATTCCATCTTCAGTGCTCATGTTGGGCATCGATTTCTGTCTTCTGCCAGCTCCTGTTGCCAGAAGGGTCTGTGTGTGGGGTCTACCCTGGCACCTGGCAAAGAGTTGGCATCGAAGACGTATGTTGAATGACTGAGTGAGCGAGTGAATGCCCCTCCCCTGGCCCATGGGGTCACGGTCATTGTTCTGCTGCTCACCTCAGCAAAGGTGATGAGATTCATCCAAAACCAGGTGGTCGTGACAGTGACACTGCTGACCCAGGCCAGTGGCGGCCAGCCTCACCAGATCTGCTTCTGTCTTCCCCAGCTTCATACTGAGACACCCACCTACACCCCAGAAATGAAATTGAACGTTTATATAATCTACCTGTCACACAGTGAACACTAAGAGCCAGGCTCAGTGGCTCGTGTCCATAGTCCCAGCATTTGGCAGAATGAGGCAGGAGGATTGTTTAAGCCCAAGAACTGTGGAACAGCCTCTGCGACAGAGATGACCCTCTACCCACCTCTCAAATATGAATTTTGCTATGATTTATTTATTTATTTTTGGAGATAGGGTCTTGGTACACAGTTCAGGCTGGCCTTGAACTCACTTTGCAGCCTAGGCTGGCCTTGAACTCACAGCAATCCTCCTGCCTCAGCCTTCCAAGTGCTGGGATTACAAGTGTCTGCCATTACACCTGGATTGCTGTTATCTGAAGAAGAAATAATAGGAGATATTTTGTAAGAAAATATTTTGCATTTAGTAACAAAGTGCAAGGGTTTTGGTGAATGAATGCGGATTGTGACAAGTAGGACAATATTAAACTGAATAATTTTGAAATTTTAAGCTCATAGGATCTTTTGAAATAAGGGTCACATATGTCCATTTGTGCATATTCACAGGGCCAGTGAGGGCATAAATGCGAAAACTTCTCAAAGGGTCCAGAGTTCATGTATTGTAATCCCAGGGAAAAGTTACTGGAATCCTCTAGAGTAAATTCCAATCCACCACTTCTAATGCAAACCATGGTGAGAAAAAAGAGACAGAGACAGATCTGCAGTTGTGGGAAGCCAAGCAGTCCTAAATCCAATTGGAACAAAGGCCTTGACCCAGGGTAAAACTTGGGTTTTGTTAATTTACGAAGAGGGGAGTGGCTCAGGTTGAGTGACTGTGAGAATGGTGGGGAGTACTGAGTACTGAGGGCTGGGCTGGGCAGGGGGCACAATGGCCCCTCTGAAATATGCAGAGAGAGGTTTGCAGAAAGAGCACTGGCTTCCAGTAACAGGCAGCCTCTAAGTCTGGGGAATCTGCATAACACAGTTTGAGGCAGTGTCTTGTGTTTTGGGTCGGCTGCCTCAGCTCTGATGCCGTCTTTATCTGGCCGGGGTCAGATGCAGACCCGTTCACATTCGTTTACAAGCAGCTGAGCTATACAGAGAGGCATTGCTGAAGATGAAAGAGTTTTTTTCCAGATGTTGAAAGACTTTTGGAAAGTTTTAGACCAAACAAAGAGTAATTCTTTGAGGTAGTTACATTCTTGGAAAATGCATTCTATATAAACTAATCACCTCGGTTACATATCTAAGCTGGAGTTAGGTTTTCAGCGCAGATAGTATAAAGAGATTTCCCACACACAGATGTCTGTAAGTACATTTCAAGGTCGTGGAGGCTCCAGGACACCTCATTGTGCACAACAGTCCACACCTCGACACAGCTGACATCTTCTCGTGGCCACTAAATACCACAGCCCCTTTTGCTGTCAAATGACCATGAAACCTCCTGAATTTCTGACATGTGGGATAATTCTGCCCTGGTGGAGACCAGCTACTCTGGATGGGTACACAAAACTTCTAGACAGGATTGACTATGAACTCAGGATGATCAGGAAAAGAAACAGCACAATCCTACAATTAAAGAAAGTAGGAAAAAGAGATAATAGGACACAGGGGCACAATGATAGATATTCTTATTGGTACCCTTTGTAACAATGAGAATGCTTTGCATTGCACAAAAATAAAGTACACTTAGAGATAGTTTACACCAGAGGTCCCTAACCTTTTCGGCATCAGGGACCAATTTCTTGGGAAACAATTTTTCCATAGACTGTGGGGATGCTTTCAAGATGATTTAAAGGAGCAGCAACCTGGATCCCTCGCATGCACAGTTCACAGTAGGATTCTAGCTCCTGCGAGAGTGTAAGGAAACTGCTGAGCTGAGGGAGGGGAGCCCCTGCTGTCATGTGAAGGACATGACCCCTGGTGTTCTCCTGGTGAGGACCCCTGTAAGGAAGTGCACTGTGACACACATAAGAGGAACCTGGAAGGTGTGAGTAGAAAAGTCCCCTCTTATCTCCCAGGGATAACTTCCAAGACCCCCAGAGGCTACCTGAAACCTGGAATACTACTGAACCCTACATAGATTACATTTCTTTCTGTGTATATATACCTGTTGTCTTAGTTACTTTTTTCATTGGGTTTATTTTATCTCACAGTTTGTAGGACTTTCAGTCCACAGTTGGCAGGCTCTGATGCAGGGTGGCATGGCAGAGGAGAAATAGTCCATGGCAGGGCAGGTGGGAAGCACTAAGCAGCAGCTTCCTTTTCTGTTTTATTCCATTCAGGTGGTTGGTGCCACCCACACTCAGGGTGGGTCTTCCCGCTATCCACATCCAGAACTATGCCCAACCAATCAGTGGACTAATTTAATTGTCACACACCCTTCATCCATGTTCACGCACCCTAATCCAGCACCACACACCCATGATCCAGCATCACACGCCCATGATGCAATCACCTCCCAGAAGCTCCAGCTATGAATGGATGAGGTTTAGATTAGCAATGTACATCAATAATAACATAGAACAATTATAACAATTTACTGCAATTAAAAGATATGTGAACGTGGTCTCTCTCTTGCTCTCAAAATATCTTACTGTACTGTATTTACCTTCTTGGTGATGTTGAGAAATGCTATTTAGCAAAGCACTTTATGGTTTCTCTTTGGTATATTCAAATTGCCAGTGTTGCTACTCCTACATTCCAGGACCACTGTTATATAAAATGAGGGTTCTTAACACAAGCACTGCTACTGCAACACTGGAGCTGACCATCTGGCTTGCTCCTAGATGACTTGCACGTGGGTAGCACATCCCAGATACACTGGACAAAGGGATGATTTGCAACCCTGCTGGATGGAGACAGACATCACTCTTCTCAGAGCAGTGTGCAATGTAAAACGTATGAATTGTTCATTTCTGGTATTTTCCATGTAGTATTTTTGGATAGTGGTCGACTGCAGACAACTGAATGCATTGCAGAGGATGGGACTGGCATTGCCATGGTTTGTTACACAATATTGAGTTTTAAGATGAAACAAGTGAAATATTCTTGAAAGAAAGACATTTGGCAGTGAGGACGTAAGATGAAAAATTGTCAAACACTGAAGTCTCTGCCCATCTACATCCCCCTTGTGGGCCACTTGCTAAGCATCTGCAGTACACACAAACCCCAAGGAAATCTGAACCCTTGGATTGGGTGGAATTTAAGATGTTTAGGAAAGTCTGAGGACAGGCTGCCTGGGGGAGGCGAAGAAAGGAAGGCATCCTGCTTTTGGGCCTTAGCTTTGGCTCTGTGGAGTTCTGAGGCACTTACAGGACTTCAAGGTGAAAGAACTCTGGACATTTTGGAAAGAATGAGCTTGGCAGTGAAAGTGATAGACTTGGGCTTCTTTCAGCGCACTGTTCTAAATACTCTTCCTACCTGGAGTTTCCAGCAGGTAGGTGTTGTAGCCTTATCCAACTGGGTGGCTTTTGGATAAGACTGTGTCCCCTCTCAGTGAGGTTGCAAAATGGCAGATGTCAACAGCTTTGTGAATTTACCCAGAACAAGCTATACAGGAATTCTTTTCTTATTTTAAAGAGTAAAAGAAGGATAACATAGCTTACCGAATTACAGATAAAATGGTAGGAAATTATCAATGATTGTTGTTTTACATATTGTTATCTACAAGATAGTTTCTCAGGAAAACAAATAGACAAATAACAGTGAGTTACAGACAAAAGTGGTAGATGATTATCAATGGTTGTTGTACTATACTTTAGTATCTTCAAAGTGGTTTCTAAAGAAAATAAATAGAGCTATACATGATTGAATAATCATTGACTATTCTCAATGGTTGTTGTAGGAAACATACAGTAATAAACATACATCCATTTACAAAATGGCATAGGAACAATACAAACATTACAGAGTTATGGACAGATTAGCAGGAAAATATCAATGGCTGCTGTAATACCCGGTGGTATCTTCAAAGTGGTTTCTCAGGAAGACAGAAATATGCAAGAAAGATCTAACAAGAAGTTATAGCCTAGGGTTGTGAAAAATAGCATATTACCTCCTCACCAGTGACTCCTTTCACTGAGGTGTGATGGCTGGAAGGAAGGCCAGGATTGAAAAGAAGGATTGAGGGGCTTGCACCTGTGTCTAGCAACAGGCTGTTTTCTTTTTCCTCTA
>NW_004955416.1:21319990-21347070 GCF_000276665.1 Chinchilla lanigera
CTCTCCAGAGCTCCACGTGTGCTTCTCCACCACAGCCTGTACTATCAGGGGAAGAATGGCTTCCAGGGGGTGTCCCCAGGTATTGCACAAGGTCCTCCTGATTTCCAGCTTCCAAATGGCTCTTGTGATCCTGGTCAACTAGACCTCTAAGTCTTCGGGTATAGTCTGTATTCTTATGTTCTCTGAGTCCTCTTTGGCAGCTGCTCCTCTGCTGACTCTGGACCTTTCTGGTTCTCAATGGCAGGGGCAAGAGCGAATACATCCCATTGTGTGGCATGTATTCCCAGGGGTTTCTCCATGTCAGGATGTTTATCCAGGAATTCTATGATGAATATTTTCTTTTATTTCATATCTTCCCTTAGTTTAATGAGCCAGTATTTTGTGTCTTACTGAGAACAGATTTCATTTTTAATGGAATAATACAAAATAGATGTGTCTTGGAAAAAAATGGATGAGATCAGCGGTGAACGGTACATCGTATTTATTTATTAGAGTCATGGTAGGGGGCAGAAGACACATTCAAAAAAGGTAGTGGGAAGGATCTAGTTGATGGAATGTGAGTGGTGTTGGGGACCAAATGGGAATGAAAAGATAGCCTGAACTAGAGTTGAGCAATATGGTAATGCAGCCACCACCTGGCTGTGTCCCAGCAGAGAGGGAGCTGGGGAGATAATGCCAGACCCTCCTGACCTCTGGTCTCCTTATGAGGGTATTTTTCAGAGTGATGCATCTATATGGGGCAGCACGGGGAATATGTCTGGGGCTGGCATCTGGAGATGACCCAGCCCAGATTACATAAAACACACATTTCCTACTCTTTGATTTTGTTTTGACACAGAAAGACACTTAGGGTCAGCATCTATTCGTCTATCTATCTATCTGTCTATCTATTATTCATCCATTGTATGATCTTTTAAAGACAGCTTTATTGAGACATAATTCACAGGCCAGAAAAAAAATTATATACCTGTTTAAAGTGTATAATTCAGCTGACATTAGTAAAGTCAGTCTTTTTTATTTCTAAAAAAAGCAACACACTGATGAGGAGGCAATATGCTATTTTTCACAACCCTAGGCTGTAACTACTTGTTAGATCCTTCTTGCATATCTTTGTCTTCCTGAGAAACCACTTTGAAGATACCACCAGGTATTACAGCAGCCATTGATATTTTCCTGCTAATCTGTCCATAACTCTGTAATGTTTGTATTGTTCCTTTGCTATTTTGTAAGTGGATGTATGTTTATTACTATATGTTTCCTACAACAACCATTGAGAATAGTTAATGATTATTCAATCATGTATAGCTCTATTTATTTTCTTTAGAAACCACTTTGAAGATACCAAAGTATAGTACAACAACCATTGATAATCTTCTACCACTTTTGTCTGTAACTCACTATTATTTGTCTATTTGTTTTTCTAAGAAACTATCTTATACATAACAATATGTAAAACAATAACCATTGATAATTTCCTACCACTTTATCTGTAATTTGGTAAGCCCCCCTATTACTATGTTATCCTTCTTTTATTCTATAAAATTAAAAGAAAGAAAAGCAACAGATAGGTCCCATTCAATGGAAGTAGGAAGAATCAGTTTAAAGAAATTTTTCATATTTTGAATTGTGGTAAAATATGCATAGTGCAGGATTCTCATTTTAACAATTTCTAAATAGGCATAAAGAATGTGTTTTGTGTTCTGTGTTCCAAGGCGTGCACATGGGGCAGGAAAGGTCACAAAATGAGGGCCATAGCACTAATGCAGGGGTTCTAAAAGTGTCTGAGCTGAAGACTGTGTTTTCCTGTGCAGTCCTTGCTGGGCAGATGCAGCATGGGCTGCAGGTGTCTCCACACATGATGCTCTCTCTGGTCCACCCTCCCTCAGTGAGCCAGCTTTGCCCATCTGTGCTTGGGTGTTGGGCCAGTTCTGCATTTCTCCTCAGATACTGAAATTCTCATCATTGCTTTGCAAATCAGTTAGAACACATTTTAGACTTACACTGGTCTATTACAATTACCATAGGGTTAGAGGATACTTCTCAGGAATTAGAGCTCCTGATTCTCTTATATACAAACTTCTCTTAAAATCTCAAATGTTGAGTCACCATCTCATCTGAGCTGTGGCTTCTGAGCTTCCTAGCAGAGCCACAGCACCATTAGGAGACACATCCGTCTGCAAGGCTGCTGACTGGTGCTTGGCCTGCAGCCATGAACCACGCACCTGTGACCTTACCGCCACCTTTCCGATCGCCATGGTTGCTCACAGATATTCAGACACTGGCTACGAAACTGGCGGATGGAGAGAAGGAGCAGAATGGGAAGCCACCAGCCCCTCAGGCAATAGTTACAGAGAGGGCAGCAGTAGATAAGGACAGTCACCAAGTGCAAAAATCATAATAGCTGGGTACTGGAAAACCTTTATTGAGATGTAGCAGTCAAACCACATAGTTGTTAAATGACCATAACTGTGTCTTAAACAATCAGTTCAGCTGGTCTCTATTTAATATAATAGCTACCTATTAAACCTAAATTAAGTACAAAGTTAAATGTCTCTGGGATAAAACCCCTAAACCACTGCCAAGCCCAGAATGAAAGCTCTGGCTGGAATGAGCTCAGCACATCAGCCGGGCTGGCTGTGCTCTGGTCCTGATCAGGCAGGGTCTCCTTCCCACTGCCCAGCCGTCTGCTCATACACAGCATTGCTTCTCAGACGTGGAGCAGGGCGGGGAACAGGCTTGGGAGTTCATTTCAATTCTGATTATATCTCACGGAGTTTTTAGTTTCGTAGACATTTCTGAAGATGCCAGAAATATAGAAAAGCTTCCAAGAAGCACTGTGAGGCCACTCTGGCCCCGAACACACCAGGATGACGTGGGCTTCATACACACTGTGTCCCTCCCTCCCCTGCCATGGAACTGGGCTTCGTCCCAGCCCCAGATCCCAGGAAGAGCCTTCAACTCCCACGCTCCTTCCAGCCCATCTTTTACCCTGCTACTACTCATTCATTCATTCATTCATTCATTCAATACTTCCGTGCATCTACCTTGTGCTAAACATGTAGGGAGCAAGGGAGCGGCAGCAAATCCAGACCCCTGGGCTTATTCTTTGGTGGGAGAAGCAAGCATTGCTCAGGGTGGGCTTTCTGAAAGCCACGCATCCCCTGCCGTCTCTCCATCCTGTCTTCTGCACCTGTCTCCTCCCTCCGGAGGACCCAGCTGGGTGTACCCTCCGCTCTCTCTGGGGACTCCTGAACAGATATTACCTGGGGTGACATCTGGCCACGTGGATTCCTGGGTCCTCCCCACACCTACAGGATTGGAATATTTTGTGGGTTAGGCTGGAGAACCAGCTGTTTAATTTTTAATCAGGTTCACTGGTGACTTGGCCACATGTTGGCAAGTCACTGTGTTCATGTCTCCTCAGGGTTTGCTATGCCCAGTGTTTGTTCTGCGTCCAGAGCTTCCCTCCACCTGGAAGTGACTTGGGTCTCATGATCTGTGGGATCCAACCTCAGCATCATGTCAAGACTCAGCTCTGTGGGCCAGGGATATAGATCAGCAGCACAAGTGCCTGCCTGGCAAGCGCAACATCCTGAGTTCGATTCCCAGTACCAAAAAGAAAAAAAAAAAGAAAAGAAAAGAAGAGAAAAGAAAAAGAAAAAAACAAAAAACTCACCTCTGTGTCACAACCTGATTGGCTTTTCCTGGCCCTCTTTCCTACAGCGGAGTTGGCACCCTCTTCCCTGCAGTGTCTTGTCTCCTGTTCTGATGCTCATGCCATGCAGACTTCTGCTGAGTCCTTCTGGGGCCTTAGAGCAGCTCGCATAGCGGTGCCCCCAGAGTCAGAGTCCCCAAGGGCCAACTTCTCCATACCCCGAGCCCTGGGTGGGACTGGTCCACTCCTACTTTCCCAAGCTTGCTGCAGTGTAGAGCATAGTGACTCCCCCAAGCCCTCAAATCTGTCCACTTCTCTTTAATCACTGTCATCTCACAACCTCTGTAGGGCTGTGCCATTATTTTGGCTTTGAGCCTCACCTGACTTATCCTCTACTGCAGGAGACTGGCAAAGCCAAGTATCCTTTAAAGTCCAGAATAAACAATGGATTGAAGAATTTTCTTATAATGATCCTTTCATTGGATGTGGCAGGAAACCATTCTTGTGGGATGGCTTGGACTCATAAGCCCGGGCTCGGTTTTCTTTTGTGGGGTGGAGTTGGAGCTCATCTCTTGCTGCCTGCCAGGAAACTGTTCCTGAGAGCAGAGGAATTGCTGCTTCATGTGGATAAGCAGACTGCTGAGGACTTCGGAGAGAAATTACCAAGTGTCAGAGACACAATCGGTGCTTGGCTTTCCTCATTTCAATATCCAATTCATTTGGACACGTGTTTTCTTTGTTGACCTGTTTACTCAGTTGTCTGGGAAGATCGATCTTGGGGAGCAATTTTTGTTTTATTGAGAAGACAATGTAAGGCATAATGAGAAATTTTCCATCTTCACGCTTGTGCTGCAGGAGGGTGGGCATGGTGGATAGAGGACTCAGAGCCTGCTGTCTTCTTATCTGCCCCTTCTCGGAGGGCTCACGGGGAGGGGAGGAGTCAACAGCCTGCAGTTCAACCATGTGAGTAGAAGCCCAAGATTTTTCCCAGCATTTTGTTGTAAATACTACATCCAAGGCACAACTTTTTTTTCGTTTTGAGACTAGAGACTCCCTATGTAATTCAAGCTCGTCTTGAACTCACTGTGTAGCTCAGGCTGGCCTCATACTCATAGCAATTTCTCCTGCCTCAGCCTCCCGAATGCTGGGATTATAGGCGTGCACCACCATGCCCAGCCAAAGCATAATGTTTGGTCATTAGTTTTCTTTAATTTTGCAGAAGGTTAAAGTGCAACCTTTGTCGTCAGACTACTTGGCTTCAAATTCTAGTTTTGCACCTTCTTATGGTAGCTGTGCGTTCTTGGATACTTCATCTTACTTAACCTTCCTTTGCTGTAATTTCCCAAGTGTAGATCGGGGGTCATAACTGACCCTCCCCATTAGAGTGCGTGAAGAACCAAAGGAGATGGTGAAGATTGCAAAGCTCTTAGTGTAGGCCTATCTTAGTGGCTATTCAGCTTTTTCTTGTGGCAATGGGGGCTGCCCCCAGAGGTCCTCTATGTCAAGCTACACTCCCAGCCCCCTGCATTTAAATTTGTTTTTATTTTGAGTCAGAGTCTTGCTAAGTTGGCTTCAAGTTTGTGACCCTCCTGGATTACAGGTGAGTGCCGCCATGCTCTGCGGTAGCTATCCTTTCTGACAACGCTTTCTGTCTTTGGCCTGTTTCTCCTCAGCATCCTTCCTTGGCATCTTGCCTCCGACTGTCACTCAAACACGGGCTCTCCTGAAGGTTCTGCCCCACTGACTTGCTTGGCTTGTCTGTGTGTGGGTCTCAGGGCACCTCAGGTCTGGTCTTATTTTCTACCTCAGCCCTCTCTCCCCATTCAACAGACGGCTTTCTTAATAATAATGATAACATGGCAATTTTTATAAAATAAATTGGGTGATAAACTTTTTCTCCTTAAAGCCTTCCCTTTGCATGGAGTATAGCGAGTCAAAGCTGTTCACGGTACCACATGTCTGGTCTGTATTCTCTGTGGCCTCCTGCTTGGGTATTGATAGACTCTATTATTGAGACCTTCCAACTGAGACAGACAGGAAGGTGGAGAATTTTCTCCAGAAAGCAATGCCTTTCTGCTAAAAGCAGAGCTCCAGAATAGCTCAATTTTGTCTGTAATCTGAAAGTATGGGCCTTCAGAAAGCAAGACTGACCTATAGGAGAAGATGATAAAGAAACTACGGATTACATCAGTACATTGTCATAGATGATAAAGAAACTATGGATTACATCAGTACATCATCATAGCTTGGTATTTACACACCCAGAAACTGGGAGGAGTCACAAAATCTCAGTGAAATGTTCTAATCCTTGACCTGAATGACTCTGATTTTCAGCTGGGCTCCCCTTGGACGAGCCACTGTTCCTCTTGGATTCTCACTTTATTGACCTTTATCATGGGGAAATTGGACCCGATCACTGATAACATTTTGGGAATCCATGCAAACAGTTTTGGTGGCCACAGTGATGGGACAGTGTTCTACTGGTTTCCAGTGGACATGGACCAGAGCATCACAGTGTCCTATAGTGCACAAGGCATTCCTTGGCCAGTGTTTCTCTTCTGGCCGGCCATTCAAGTGGGTAAATAAGTTGTTTGTAATTATCCAGGCTTCAGATCCAATGTTATTTTACATATGAATCTAAACCTTGTTTCGTGGTTCTAATGTACACTGTATTTGCTGGGAAGGTTAGTACCGTATGTAGTTTTACCGAATGTCACACTCTGACAAACTGCATCCCTGGGGACAGTCCCATTCCTGGGGTTTGAGGTACCAGTGTTCTCTCATTTTGTATCTGTAGGGATTGAGTTCTAGGTGAGTCTATGACTATCATTAAGGTACTGATGTAACCCTTACTTCCAAATGTCAGCCAAGGAAAAAACTATGAATCATACAAATAGGTGTAAAAGTATGACTTATTTACTATATTTTCTAGGTGTATTCCTAGGTGTATTTGTTCACTGGCATTTGTATATTGGAAATGCATCTTATTTTTTATAAATCATTTCTCAATTATATTATAGGACATTATGTTTATTTTAAGTAGTATGTACTTACATGTTGGTAGTTTCATTTAAGAATAATGAAGGGGATATTGCAAAAATATTTCCTATAAAATGTGATGTTGGATCTGATAGGACTAAGAAATTTTGAACTGAATAATTTTCAGCTCAATATACATGTACACATGCAGATACATAGTCACATATACGTGCACTGGGGATGCAACCCAGGGCTTTTGCACTGAGTTATATCCCCAGTTCTTTTTGAATTTTTAAATTTTGAGACAGGATCTTACTTCGTTGCCCAAGCTGGGCTCAAACTTGTAATCCTCTTGCCTCAGCCTCCCCAAATGCTGGGGTTACAGCTGTGCACCACCGCACTCACCTAACACTTATATTTGAGGAAATCAAAATAACATGAAATAAAACACAAAGTCCAGCCAGATCATGTAACAAAGGGAACTAACCACACACTAGCTGGGAGGCTGTCCACATCCTTCATGGTACCCCCATGAATAAACGCTAGTTATCTGGCTCTCCAGATCCTCATACCCCTGGGAGTTGAGTCCACCCTCATAATTTTCTCTGGCAACTGTTGCTAGGAAGATGCTACCTCTTGCGCTGACCTCTCCATGGCTTGAGGTCACAGTGAGGTTGTCTCCCTTCAGCTGATGAGTGGCTCAGTTGTCCCAGGAGAGTGATGGAGAAATAGGCAAGTAGGACACCAATAGCAAGGATGCCCAGCCTGATACCATTAGCATCTTCCTTTCTGGGAGGTATCAGAGGAAAAAAAAGCATTACAAAGGAGCATCTAGGCACTTCCTCCTTATAACAGCGACTGAGACACTGCAGGGAACTTATTAATTTTGTCCCTCTCAGTAAGCCTGTCCACAGGCTGGGGCTTCCAGGCTGATGGCTCCCACTTCACTGCTTCAACTTCTGCTGCTCCGTTCTCTTGATACAGCTGCACTGCGGCAATGATTAAGACACTGATAATACTGGCTGCTGGCTGGGGATGCTTGCTTTGTTCCTGCCATTGTCCTGAGTGCTTCATAGGACTTACTTTAATCCCCATGGCCTCCCTGGAAGGGACAGGGCCCTCGCGAAGGCTCCTGTTGAGCTAATGAAGGAACTGAGCGGTCAGAGATTCAGTCCAGCTTGGGGCAGCCAGTGAGTGGCTGGGTGGGGTTTGCTGCGGAGTATCTGTGGTTCCCAGGCAACCAGGAAGCCCTTGTTAGTGCTCACCTGTGTTCCAGGCTTTATGATGCTCACTGCACTTGGTCATTTGCTTCTGGTTTGAGCCTGGTGACAGTGTATGTGGTCATATTCATTCATTTATTTATTTATTCATTCACTCTTTCTCTTTCTTTCCTTCTTTCTTTCTTCTTTCTTTCTTTCTTTCTTTCTTTCTTTCTTTCTTTCTTTCTTTCTTTCTTTCTTTCTTTCTTTCTTTCTCCAGCAGATGTGATCATACCTGTGCTCCCAGGGAACTCTGGGAATTAGACCCACAGGCGGCTGAGAGTCTGGTTGTGTGCAGGAGGCTTGTTCTTGGGAGCATACAGCCTTGAGTGCTGTGGGGTGTGAGGAGTAAGGGGCAGGGGAGTGGCCAGGGCGCAGGGGCCTGACCCATGGTGGATTATTTTACTTTCCACCTGCAACCAGGGCTCAGGCTGGGACACGGACCTTTTGGGGCAGGAGGAAAGCTGGCATGAGCAGCCATTCTCCTGGGACTTTTTAGTGGCAGATGTTGCGGTTTGTCTCACACAGTGTGCAGAACTCAGAGCTGGCACTGCAGGCTGTGAGGTGGGTGAGCCCAAACCAACCTTCTTTTTTTCTAAGTTGATCATTTCAGGTACTTGTTACAGGGCTTTAAAGCTGACTAAAACAGCCTGTGGCCTTGGAGTAGAGCATTATTTCTACTTGAGACCTACTGGGCAGGTTTGGTGACATGGACCCATAAAATCACAAAGGAGATGGAAAGTGCAGTTCTGTCCCACTCCTAGAAAGGCAGAAACCTGGAAATATATGGGGAATTATGGTAAGGATCATCATGCACCCTACTCATCCTATTCCAGAATATTTCATGAATATTCTTCCATGTTAGTACACATTCTTATATTGCATCCAGAATCTACAGGAACAAGTCGGCCTATTGTCTGCTCTTACTGGGGCTGTGATTTTTTTTTTTTTTTAACAGATAAACATTTGAAATCAGTTTGATGATAAGGAAAACTGACTTTGAACACCAGTTAATAAAAATGTTATTTGTCCAAAAGGAATGAGATTCTTCTCCCTTGTTGGCCTATATCACAAAGAATACTGCACCCAACATTTCTTGCATTTTGTTCAAAAAGGTTTTTTCTTTGTCCAGGGAAAGTTGTGGCCATTTGTTTTCTCTTATTATGGTAAGTACTACATAGTAGCCTTGACTTTTGACTTTTGGCCTACAAAGCTGACAATAATTATCTTTTGGCCTTTGACAGAATATGTTTGCCAAATGTTATTACATGGAGTGATTTCTCAGAGCTGTATTTTATGCCATAATTTTCAATCATATGTGCATATTGTTACATTCTTATGGTCATATTGTTCAGCTCTATTGTTTCTAGATTTTTCCTATTTACACAACATAGCAATATAGATGCTTGCATAAATACCATGAAGATAATTGCTGTTCATTTCCTTAGAATAGGGGAATCATAGAGGAACTGCTGAATCAAAGAGTGGATATGTTTTGCAGATTTTGTCTCAGTCTTTTTAGTAATTTTTCAGAAAGTTACCATTTCACATTCCTCAATGCAGTAGATAAATGTGTTCACTTATTTGTATATTTTCCAAAACTAATGAAGTATATCAGTTGTGATTTTATTGGGATAAAATATTTCCTTATTTTAATTTGGCTTTAAAGTGATCGGGGAAACAATCCATCCTTTTATGTATGCTTATGCCATTTGCAACTGGTTTCTTCAATTCTTTTGCGGTGTTTTCAGAAACGATGAGCTGCAGATGAGGTGATGGAGGAGCATCCCCTTGTATTGTCGTGGACTCCACAGCTCTCTCCAAGTCAAGGGTCAACCTTGAGTCCAACAAGGAAGCCAAGTGTCTTTCAGTCAGGCTGGGTCTGCAGCAGCTGGACCAACCTGGTCCTGGGGAAGACATTGCCACCACGAGGCCCTTGTGTCAGCTGCGATCCTTAGGAGATCTTGAGGTGTTCTTGTGAAGCTCATTGTGTTATGGATAGAAAAGACCTTTTCTGACCTATAACTTTCCTACCACTGAATTCTCTAATTCTCATTTAAAAATTTTTCAAGCAAAATGTCTACCTTTGTTTTGGGATATTTCTCCACTGCTGTAATTGTCATCTGTGCTGCTAGAACTTAGAAAGAATAATTACCAAATGAGCATTTGATATCAGTTTAGTTGGTTCATACCAATGTCCCTGGGTTTGGATTGCAGATTTGAATAAGAAAAGAGAGTACAACCTTTGGTTCCAAGTGCTCATCATTCAACTTGTGATTATGTACAGGATAGAAAACATCTCCAGACTTCAGCCACACTGCTTTGGGGCCATTTAGAAGGATTGGAGTGGAAGATGGTATTAGGGGAAGACTTCCAGGAAAAGGGACACTGAGTTGAATTTTGGGATAGGGGAAGGTAATCATTCTATCCTGTTAAAACTCCCAGGCTGGTGGGAATGGGATTACTAGGAGAGGCCAAGTAGATAAAACTTAGTTCATTCCTTGGTATATTGGGAAGTTCCCCAAGAAGAGACTGCCAAGACCAGGGATACACCCATACAAGGATGATAAAATTTATGGTGAACGTTTAAATTTTAAAAAATCATTACAGTAAAAGACATAGTACCATGAATCCCCTTAATACACATCTCATAATTCTTGGCACTTTCTGAAGCAGTTCTGGAAGTCCTCTTTCATGAGCTTCGTTACTTGTGCTGCTGTGGCCAACTTGATATCCTGAGTCATTCAAAATGTTTACCTTTCATGATCATTTTGACTTTGAGGAAGAGCCAAAAGTCACATGGTGCCAGATCTGGTGAATGAAGTGGATGGGGACACATGATAATGTTTGTACAAGCCTGCATTTCCATGATATGGCACGTGGCAACAGCATTCACTGTATTTTTTTGTCATACCTGGTAAAGACACTCATGAAAGAGGACTTCCAGAACTTCTTCAGATAGTGCCAAGAATGATGTGATAAATGTGTTCAAAGCAAGGGGGAATATTTTGAAGGGAATTAAGACAAAGTGTCTCTCTTTGTAATATTTTTTTTAAAAATTAAACATTCATCATATAGTTCAATCACCCCTTTACATACAAATCACACTAAAAAGGTTTTCTGGTCTCTAACCTCATGCATCGTGTGCTTTGGTTAATATCATGCATTACAGACCAGAATTCAGTGTAATGTTCTGGGTTCTTGGACCCTCTTTGAAGGCTTTATTACAACTCAGGTTTTCAGGAAGAGGCTTAAGAACAGACTGACAGAGGCTCATAGACATCCCGCAGGGACGTCAAAAAGATGAAAAGATGAAAGCTTGGTTGTTTTTCAAATATGTTCAAATGGACTGGAGAAGTTAAAAAGCTCATATCTGCAGAGCTTACCACATCTTTTCAAAATCAACTCCTCCACCCTCATGGGGGGCACGTTCCTCAATTTGCTGATGTGAAAACCGAGGTGTGAAGAGATGGAGTGAGTTGCTAGGAAGGGATCCGGACCTGAACCTGGGGCTCTGGTCCGGCGCTCATATTCTCTCCACTTACGCCCGTGTACTGAAACTTTCCTAGGCAATGTGTTTTCTGTCCAAATCAAAGAGCATACATCTCTGCTACTTAAACGTGAAATGAGTTCTGGGTCAGTTTTGTCTTAAATTTTGTTGCTCACTTCTTCACTCTTCTGCTCCAGGTCCAATTTGATGTCGCAATTATGACATGAAATTTTGGTTAGAGTTTACTTTCGGAACATCGAGGAACTCATCAGTGATAATAGGGGAAAGTGGGAGGAAGGTCTTGGCTTGTGTTAAGGAGAAAAATCTGTATTTTGGTCATTCGCTTTTGCATTCCCTAATGTGAAATCTCAACCATGAAGTCAGGTCTTCAGAGCAGAAGGGAGGAAAGGGAGGAAAGTGGCTGTACTTGGAAAGCTTTGGAGGAAGGAAGGGAAGAGACAAGAGAAAAGTAAGAGAACATATGTATCTTGTTCCCCAGGGCACTTCCGGGCCTGACCTCCACGTGGCTCCATCTCGGCTGAGTGGAAGCAACTGCGTTTCAGTCACTTTCTCGCCCCTGGGACACCATACCCAACACCCACAATTTAAAGGGGGAGAGGCGTATGTTGGCTTACGTTTTTAGCCCATAGTTCATTGGCTCCAAGACGGGACAGCACGGCAGAGGGGCAGAGTGCAGGAAAAGCTGGTCGCATCGTGGCGGCCAGGAAGCAGAGAGTGAAGGGAAGAGCTGGGGAGAAAGATACACCTTTCTATGTCGTGCTCCCATGACCTGTCTCCCCCGACCGGCCTCCACCCCCTATCAGTGAGTCAGCTATCGCGCTGTCATGGCCCAGTCCTCTTCTAAAAGCCCCGCCTACGAATGCGTGAAGCCTCTGAGGGACTTTCTTGATATAAACGGTGACAAACTGATACCCAGTTACTATCTGAATTAGAGTGAGGAAATTAGAGTGCACAGTGGTGATTCCGGAAGTCCTGTAGGGAGAAATGCCTTGGAAGAGAGGGATAGTCTGTCATGGATATGCATGGTTTTCCAAAACTGCAAGGAAACTGTAGAAAGAAGAGGAATGAACTATATTAGTAAGTCTTCCCATTGCTCAACACAAGTCCCAACACCCACAGCATGAAGGAGCAGAGGTTTAATATGGCTCACGGTTTTGAGGGACTCAGTCTGTGGTCAGCTGACTCTAAGGCAGAAATATGGAAGAGGAGTGTTGCAGAGCAAATTTGCATAATTCCCATCAGCCTGGAAGCAGAGCAGGAGCAGAGCAGAGCACCAGAGCAGAAGAGGCAAACAGCCAAATATGGACCCCAAGCCCAGCCTCCATGACCCACCCAAGCCTGCCTAGAAGGGTGCTCCAACAATCTCCTCGGTGGATCCCAAGCCATTCAAATAGACATTCCATATTAATTGCCACAAAACAGGCCACTGTTTATGGTCACTGACACTTCTACCAGCACAATTTTAATCACCTCTTCTACTGCTCCTACCACCACCAGCATCGCTATCACAATAACCACATCCAACTGCCACCACCACCTCCGACACCATTGCCACCACTGTTGTCATTATTGCTGTCTCCACCACCACTACCATCACCACCTCCAAAACCTTCATCTTTACCACCACCATCTCCATCATTACTTACTGGGTGTGCATGGCAGGGATCTTGCTGAAGATGGAGTCAATCCCTACCACATACCTATATAGTAGAAATTATTAGCCCTGATATACAGTGGAGGGGACCAAGGTCAGAGAAGTTAAGCAGTTTGTTCCAGCTCACACAGGAGAAAGCTGGAGAGCCAGGGTTCCCACTTAGGTCTCTGTAAAGCACGTTTTTTCAGAAAGCCGCATTGCCAGGGGAGAGGCATATGCACAGGCTTGTTTTACACACAACTGGACCCACTGTTTGATTTTCAGAGTTTTCTTGTGGACTATGACCATGACTGACAATCTGTTTCCCTTTCTTTTTTTGACTTCCTTTCACACATTCTGGATCATATGGCTTTTCTGGTCAGAACAAATAAAAATGTTTTATGTCCCTTCTTTTCTGAGCTGTGGATGTTATTGTTTGCACACAGTTCTGGAAGCAGATGGAGCCTGATAGAAATCCCAGATTCAGACTTGAGAGTTCTGTGAAAACACTGCAAGCATAATTATCTCTGTGTTTATGAGAGACAAAGATGGTGGGGGGAGGGGGAGAGACAGAGAGAGATAGTGAGAGGTAGAGATAAAGACAGATGCAGTGTGCCCAGTGACAGTTGCTCTGTTGTAGGGGTCTACTTGTGTCAGGGCCTCCCACCTCCTTAGGTCTTTTGGGGACTCTGTTTTCTACTTCATAAGTGAGGGGTGCTGTTCATAAGTGAGTGGTGCTGCCTCCATCCTGGTGCTACCAGCAAACGCTTACTGAGCACTTCCATGTGGGTGGTCTTCTCTTTGGTTGGACAGGACACATGTCTCTCCTTGCAGAGTCCCTGTTTGATGCTGGAGTCAGGTGTGTCCACAAAGCCACAATTCATTGTTAGGTGCACCATGCAAATTTCAGCTACCATTTGGTGTGGGTGGAGAATATCCTAAAACTGTTATTGCTGAAGTCAATTCCCCTGCATTTAGATGACATCTCGGAGCACTGTGCTGCAATCGCCCACGGGTAAATTTGATTGCAGCTTGATTAGGGTCCTGACTCATGATAAATCAGCCGGGAAATGGCTTTGCAGTGGCATGTTTGGCCTGTGGGGGACTGCCTTATATTCTGGATGCTTGTGGCTTAGAATCCACAGACAATGTTGGTATGGAGACCTGGATGTTGACGTTGTACAGAGGAAGAATTGTGGGAAGATGCATTTTATGCAGTCCTGGCTTTCAGTTTTGAGAACTATCCTCTTGCTTACTGTTTGTGGCATTTTCCTTCTGTCTTGTGTTTTTTTCTCTAGTTAAGCTCTTTGGGAGCCCATGGCCACCTGAGAAGTGTTGTGTATAGAGAGCCCTTCCTGGTTCTCACTGTGGCCCAGGAAGTTTATATTTACAATCCTATGGAAAAGTCATTGGAATTCCAGTGGGTTAATTCCAATCTACCACTTCCAGTGCAACCCATGGTGAGAAGAAAGACACTAAGCAAAATTGGAAGTAAGGGGAACCAAGGGGGCCCAAAGCCAACCAAGAAGAAGGGTAACCGGAAAAAAAGCCCCAAACCAAAACCAAACCCAGGTTTTATTAATCTGTGAAGAAGGGAGTGGCTTGAGGATGAGTGCCTGTGAGAATGGCAAGAAGTAGGTGAGCGCCGTGAGCTGGGCTAGGTAGAGGCCTGAAATCACCTCTGCAATATGCAGAGAGAAGGATATGCAGAAGGAGTAATCATCATATCACAACTGAGATAGTATATGGTGTTTTGGGGTCAGTGCTTCAGCTCTGATGTGTAATCTTTTATGCCCTGGGAGGTCATAGCCTCTTATCTTGAGGCTTGATCCCAGCCTCTGCTCAGACGGTTTACTTGGGAGCTATGGGGGCTGGGAAAAACACTGCCCTGTCATCTTTGCTTCAAAGACTACACATCAGCACCTCAGCTGGACTGATATACACTGCTTAAAGCTAAGGAAAAGTCCCAGCCAGCTCTGTACATATCAATACATGGAAATAGGGCCAGGTTCTGCCAAAATGGAGACAATTGCTCCTCCTTTCAGGGAGAGTCGTCCAGGTGTCCTGCACAGTGGTGAAGTTCAAGGGGGAAACCTGTGCCTGCTTTTGCTCCGCCTTCTGTCTATTTTAGTTGATTCATTAATTTCCTCACGCCTCACTGGTAAAATACAAATATGGCAACCTTCTTTCTTATGCAGGGGTGTTTGAAGAACTGGAAGAAATAGCAGCCATACAAGTTCTCAGAGAATACAGGACTGTTCCAAGGGTGAAGTTAATCTTGACTGTCAACTTGACTGGCCTTGGGGACTATTTCTGGTCCTTGTGCCCTTGCTCTTGGGCTCTTGCTCTGCTTCACAGATGCCGGACTTCAGCATCTTTTGTCTGCCATGCCTCCCATCTGATATTCTGCATAGAGCCAGCCAACTGGGGATTAAAACTTCTGAAAATGTGAGAAAAAACTCCTCTTTTAAGTTATAGGTGCCAGATATTTTGTCCCAGCAATGGAAGGGTGATCAGTATAAAAATCTGAGGATTAATATTTCTATGATGATGATGTCTTGATTACTTTTCTCTCATTGCTGAGACAAAATACCTGACACCCAAAATTAAGGAAGGAAAGGTTTATTTAGCCTACCGTTTGTGGAGGTTTCAGTCCATACTTGGCTGGCTCTAAGGCAGAGTGGCACATGGCAGAGGGCAACTGTTCATGGTGGTGGAAGATAGCAAAGCAACAAAAGCAAAACGGAGGAGCAGCAGAGAGCAAGCCTCTTTCCCTCCCTTACACTGTATGCAAACTATCCGTCCCAGGGCAGGTGTAGCACTGACACCCATAATCCCAGCATTGGACTATGGATCAATCAAAAACTCTAGAAGTGCACCCCATGACTGCCTGAGGCTTTGGAGGGACATCCAGACACCCCATAACATGTTATTATTAGCTGTGGTTGTTTTTCAGGGGCAGAGGTGACCTTCAGGAGCTGGTGGATGCAATGCTAGTGGTTCTTGTGTGATCTTGACCTCTATGACCTTGTCTAAATACTTTCACTCATAGACTTGGGGAATATTAATACCCTTTCCTTGGGCTTATGATCATATATGTTAGGTTCCGAAGTCAGTGTGCAAAGCTGGTATACAACAGGACACCACTCACTAGTGAACAAAAGTCAGAGGTGGAAGAGGGGGAGACAGTTCAGTCACGCACAGTGGTGGCTCTCAGCATGTGGGTGATCATAGCTTTTACAGATGTGCTCCACTGTCTAGATTTTTCACAATGGAAACCTAAATTTTCTGTAAAGCATTACCTTTAAAATCTAGTGGATTTAATGAAAAAATCAAACCCATGCCTGTAATTTATCTCCCACCACCTCTGTGCCAGCAGCTGCCCCTGGAGCCAGTCTGGCCAGCCATGCCAAGGGCTTGCTGGAGGGAGTCCCAGCAGGGCTGCTCAGGGTCATTCTCATAGAGGATGCATGGGCCTCGCTCCCTGTCTGGTGCTCTGTGGTGCTGGAGAGACCAGGCTGGGCTGCCTCTGTTGGTCTGGGATAGTGCGGAAGTTTAGCCCCAAGGCTTGCTGTGGAATAACAGCTTTCTTCCTCACACATGGTTAGATACTTGTTTGGTCTTAGGTGGGGCTGGGGAAAGAGAGGGGCATTGAAGGTGGGGAATACCATCCTTACATACCTCTCTACCTGATCAGAGGCCTGCAGCAACAACAACACAAGTGTCCTCCTCCCCGGGACATAAGAAGGGAACTGGCCCAGTATTCCTTGAGTGCATGAGGACCCTGGTGACTCCATAAGTTCTTCAGATCCTTAAAGGAGAAATTTCTTACTATCTGTGCAGAATTTTCACTTTCACTTAAACACTGATATGTCCATATTTTTGTTAACCAGATCTTATTTTTTAATGTGAAATATGACAATGTGATTTTTTTTAAGAAATGGAAATTTAAGGTATAAAAGGCTGATGTGGAATAGCATGTGCTTCTTTTCCTTTTCTCAGTTTTGGGAGGGGCAGGTCACGCATGGGCACATGTGACAGGGTTCCTGGTGCTTTTCCGGGCGGTTATGGCATGGGCTGTAGGCTTGGGAAGGCGCTGGCATTCCAAGGTGCCCACCAGGCGCCAGACCTGTCCACAGGCTCTGCTACCTCAGCCCACAGCGGCCGTGCCAGCCGCGTGGCTGTCGTGCCCCAACCTCCCTTATGTAGTGTCCCCAGAGGAGGAAAGGTGGGTACAAGCAAGAAATCACAGTATGGGATCTGAACCCAGGACTGACTCCCTGGGTGCAAGACTGTGTAATGTCCCATATGCCCTCACTGCCCCAAGCTGGGCAGAAAACAGATAGCCTTCCGGAAGTCAGATGGAGGGAGAGCTCTTCCTGGGAGCACAAAAAAGTGAAGGAGGCCACAGTTTTCCTCCGGCCACACCCCGTGGACGCATCCTCTCTGCCGGTTGGGACAGACGCACCGCAGGCATCTGCTCGGCAGAGACAGGAAGCATACCTGTGGTTCAGAGCCTCTCCCCTCGCTGTGTAAATGCCATTCACAGCTGGGGACGAAGGGGAAAATGCAAGACAGGAAGAAGAAAAATCAACAGATGTGGCAGCATCTTGGGAGGTAGGGTCACAGGCAGGCTGGGAGAGAAGGCAGGTCCCGGCCATGGGTCAAGGCATAAACACAGTGGCCCCCAGGAGGCCTGGGTTGCTAGAAGGAAGTAGGCTGAGCTGGCCTGGGAGAGAAGAGGTCACCCTGTGTCTCTGCCATGCTTGGAGGCAGCTTGTAGGGGACAGCAAGGCTCGCAGGCTTCAGGAGGACGGGGGTGTCTTGCGGAGTAGTCCGAGGCCCAATTGTGGTGCTTTAGCCCCTGGCCTTCCACTGGGCCTACTCCAAGGCTCAAGGCTGGACAGCAGTGACCTGCAACCTAGCAGGCCAGGAGGAGCCTGAGGCTGAGATTCAGCGGGTGCCTGTAAGGGCTGGGGAGTGCAGGCCTCAGACCCACCCCTCTTTCCTCTTGGCCTTCAGCAGTTACAGAGGATGCTGTTGTCTCCGATGCTTTGTGCAGCCTGTGGGGTGTGGAGGAGGCATCCTGTGCCAGGATGGGTTAATTGTCCTCCGGCTCAGGGAGCTGCTGAACTGTAGGGTAGTGGTGCAGGGTGCCTGGGGTAGAGGAGGAGAACCCCTACTTAGGGCAGACAAGAGACCTGGCCCTGTGCTATCTCCTCATAGTATCCTCAGATCACCCTTTCCTCAGGTGTGGTCTGCATCCCTGAGCTGGGTCTCAGAACAGCTGCATAATGGCCAGGGCTGCCTGGATGTCCCACAGGGTTCCCAAGTGGACACTGACATCGAAGCCCAGAGATGAGGACATTCTGGGGCCCGCCTTACCCACCTTACTAACCTATGAGATCTGGGGGCTCCAGCAATGCCACTGTCAGTGCACCCCACAAGAGAAGAGAACAGGAAGTCAGAAGACCCTGAGCTGCAGCCCTGGCTTCCTGCAGTCCCTGGGCAAAGCACAGCTTTCTAGGTCAGGCAGATGGAGGATAACTATAACAACAGCGATGACGATGATGATGGTGGTGATGATGTCTATGGTGACGATGGTGACATTCCTTACTGCTATGTCTATGGTACAGCTGGAGGAGGAAGGACTGATGTGCATGTGACTCTGCCCTATGGGCTGAGAACCATAAGTCACAGGTGTGATGGGCTGAATTTTGTCTCCCCAGATTGCAAGTCCTAAACCTCAGTGCCTCAGAATGTGACTGCCCTTGGAGAGAAGGTCTTTAAGGAGGAGATTAAATCAAACTGAGGTTCTTAGAGAACACTGACCTCTATTGGGAGAGGAGATTAGGAAGTCGAACCACATAGAGGTGGCCCTGGTAGGAGGTGGTGGAGGGGCTACCCTGCTGCCCTTGGATGCCCAGACTCCAGAATGATGAGAAGGTGCATTTCTACTGTTCAAGCCACCCTGTCCATATAACTTTGTTACAGCAGACCTAGGAAACTAAGAGCTTGTGTTAGCCAGGACTGTCACCAGGACAGACGGAGAGGCACCAACCACTGGAGCTATGGGGACGTGGGCAGTGACAGGAGAGGACGGAGCTGTCAGCTGGGTGGTTAGGAGAGGCTTCATGGAGGAATAGAATCATCTCTTGTTTTCTAATCTGTACCCTGGGGTTGATGATAGTTCTTCCCTCAGAACTGTCAAGTAGATGGAATGAAGAAATTCCTGTGATGTCCTGGGCATAGTACCGCTACCACAGGGTCTCTGTGTACTGGTTTTAAATGGTCCTCTCTGATCCATTTCTCTAGCACTGAAATCATTCATAAAGTCTCAAAAACAAAAACAAAACAAACACAAAGACCCAGAGGAGCCTTCAAAAGACTTCAAGCCGGGTCCCACAGCTGACACAATTGTGTGAACATCTATGACGTCTCCACAGCCCTGCTGTAGCCTCGGTTCAGGACTTGTTAGCTATTCTGCACAAGCCTCAGGGGCCAGGCCTATTGCAGCCTCTGTTTCCATTTGCCACATTGGCTATCAGGTCTGTCCTTCCTTCCCCAGTTATTTGTTTGTGCCTTTTGTGTACCTGGGCTTCAGCTGGGAGTTGGGCATGGGGCAGGCAGCAGTGTATAAGATGGATGCAGACACAGCTCCTACTTCCTGTGGCATTTATCTTCCTCCAGTGTGTGAGAGCTTTGCCTGCCTCCTGTCTAGGTCCTCTGGCTGGCCACATTCTCAACAAAGGGCAAGGGAGCAGAAAACCTCTTGTAGCAATTTGCACAATCCATGTCCTGTGCTATGTTGCAGAATGTGACAGTTAATCTGGATTGTCAACTTGATTGACCCTACAGCAACCTAGGGGATCATAGACAACACATCTGAGTGCATCTTGGTGGGTCCTGGAAGCATAGCCATGGAAGTCTGATTCCTCATTTCTTCCTTTCTGGTACTTTTCTTTCATTGCCCTGCTTCCCAGCTACCATGTGAAGCAATTTTGTTCTACCATGGTCCTTCCACCATGATGTTCCTGTCTTGGAGCCAGCTAACCATGGACTGAATCTCCTGAACTGTGAGCCAAATCAAATCTCTCCTTTAAGTTTGAGGTGTTGGATATTTTGTCCCCAAATGGAACAGTTGACCAATACACTGAACATGTGCTCAGTAGGAGGATGACATTTGCCATGGTTGCCAGTGAGAAGCTGCAGGAGGAGACCCTTAAAGCATAATGGTAGGTCTGATAACACACAAGCTTTAGTCTTACTTTTATCTTAATAACGACTGTAAGGAAAATTGCATGGTGCACACTAATCGTAGCCAGTCCCCAGCGAAAGGAGTGTAGCTTTCAAGGTAAGGCCTCTTTTCAGAAGCTGTGGAGGGCTAGTGTCATGCAGTCTGGACTGGTTGTGCAGCTCATCTTGGCTCTCGATGCAGGGCAGCAGCATCTCCTTGCCCCCATTCCTGCACCACTGTCAGGCAGTACTAATCAACCACTGAATTCTGCTGATCTCAAGCTCTCACTCAGGCAATCCATACCAGCCCAGTGAGCACAGGGATGGAAGCTATTCAACACCTCACCTGGGTCCTACAGGCTTTTATGCTGGTGTTGGCCCAGCTCCCAGGACCATACTACCTAGGAGTGTCCTGAGCTGCCTCATTATATCTATCAGAACTGGGCAGTGAGTTTGCAGTGTAGATTTCTGCACTTTGTCTGGGAACAGGAGGCAACATCCCTGGGGAGTTCTCATTTTAAAGAAGTTGCTCAGGTGATTCTTCTAAGGACGTTGCTCACCACTGTCCCAGGGATGGCCATGCATGCTTGGTGTCTTCTTTTTGGCTTGTGTGCTAGAAGAAGGGCTCTGAGTGCTGCCAGAAGACAGACTTTTTGAGCCTGTCTGTACAGGGCAAATTCTGGCAAAGACAATTGTTTTGGAGCAGAAGGTCTTGTTCATGATGTCCAGGGTAATAAATTGTTGGCCTGTTGATGTCAGGGGAAGGATCAGCTAGGAATAAGAGTACAGACTCTAACAGCCTTCTGCATGGGTCTAATCTCAAGCCTGCCATATCCTGACTGTGTAAACTTGGGAGGTCTCCTTAGTCCTTTTTGCCTTAGTTTTCTTATCTGTAAAATGGGAATAACCATAGTGCCCACTTACTCTCACTTATCAGGAACCCCCTTCTCCTTTTGCCTCCTTTCTCCTACTGTTCTCCTTTGCTTCTTTTTTTCTGAGCCTGGATCCAAGAATCCCTGCATGATCATCACATGCTCTAAATATGCTTGATTTGTGTCAGGATGGTCAGCTTCTGTGAATAACAAGATATTAGACCCAGCAGTGCGAGACCAGTTCAAACTGATGTGGCCGCCATCTTGGCTGCTGGTTATCCTTCAGTTTCAATAACACCTCTCTGTGTAAACTCCCCACCTGCATGAAAGCTTACAGTTACTGTGACATCCCCTGGAACTGGCCAAACAGGATCAAGCAAGAAAGGAGAAACAAAATTCTTAGAGACACAGTGGTGCCTTCCTTGAAAAGCCATATGTACTCTGCTCACTTACTAATCCAGCTGACCCTCCCCATCCTATGAAAGCGTAGAACTCACTGCTTTCACCTGCTTGTGTGTGCATGCGTGTGTGTGTGGGGTGGTAAATGGTCTGAGAGTTTGACTCCTGGATCTTTGCCCTTCATTGGGCACTGAATAAAGTCCTATTCTTGGCTTGAACAAGCTTTGTTGTGATTGACTGTACTACGAAGGGTTAAAGAACTGATATTCAACTTAGCAAAACTGGGTTAAGAGTCTCATAGCCGTTGTGAGGATTAAATGTCATAATAATATTAAGACCTTAGAATGATACCAACCCCCAACTAAAAGCTTAGCAAATGTTTGCTCTTCACTATTTTTGAGAAATAAAGGCCTTTCCAGGTAGACCGTCTTGTCTATTCTCCAACTTTTTTTGTTCTGTTTTGAGACAGGATCTCACTATGCAATTCAGGATGGCCTTGAACTCACCATGTAACCCAAGTTGGCCTTAAATTTATGGCAGTCCTCCTGCCTCAGCCTCCCAAGCATTGGGATTACAGGCATGCACCAGCATGCCTGGCTTATTCTCCACCTTTCTGGAAGTTCACAGTATGGTAAAATGTACCAAAATTAATAGCATATGTGGTCAGTACATCTTAATGTAATTCTTGGCCAATTAAAAACAACTAAAAAAGTTCTTTAGTGAAATGGAAAGAGTTGGGCAGTAGATATGCTATAAACATCTGCTTCAGTGACTCTTCACTGGAAGGGGTTTTTGTCCCCTGGGGACATTTGGTCATGTCCAGAGACACTCTTGGTTGTGGTGACTGGGGAGGGTTGAGGTCAACGATGCTGTTAGTATCCTAGTGTGCAGGATGGGGTTCCCAAAGAACTGTCTGACCCCAAATGTCAATAGTGCTGCAGTAAGAAACTGTTACCTTGATAGGAAGTGATTTTTACAGTGGAAAGGCGTGGGCTTAGGGCAATGTGGGACAGGAATTTGCTTTGTGACTCCACATGCCAACCAGGTATCTTGCAACAAGTGACCAAACCCTGTGGAGGTCATGCTGCCATCTGACAGCATGGAAATCAATAAGGCCTATCTCAAAGGGCTGCTGCAAGTTACTTAAGATAATGTAGATAATAAAATGGCAAATGTAGTGCCCAGCATGTAGTAACTACTAAAGGAATATTAACTCTCATTCCTGATTTCAATGGAGAGCTGTTTTTTAAATTCTCCCTTTAGCCTTCTACATCAGTAGAAAGATTCTTGGGGTGTTAACTTTCTATTGTCAGCTCCATTTTTCAATTTTAAATCATTTTTATGGTGTTCTGCTGAGTTCTGGCCAATTTTCTCAAGTCTTTCTGTTGTGGAACTAGATTCGAGCTTCCTAGGTTCAAGGAAGGGGGAAATTAGCCCAAAATTCTTCCACCAGTGCTTCCACTGCAGACGGGCATGTTCCTGCAGAATGGTGGCTCGTCCAGGGGACACAGCCCGTGGGCCTCTTCTGCCTTCTTCACATAGATGCCTTCATTCTAACCTTCCAGGTTCTTGTCTTCCCATTTTCATTATGAGAAATCATCAAGTATAGTTAATGTGGAGACAGAAATGAAAAACAAGAGTTTGGGAAAGAAATTATTAAAAAACAGGCATAAGAAAGCTTAAATTAAAAATTAAATCAAGTAAATTAAAGACAGGGAGGGTTTTGGCAGGAAAGAGGAGAAAATAAATGGGGAGAGAATTATATAGAATTCGAGGGACAACTTTGGGTGTTGTACAGCCACTTTTGGGGTGTACTGGAGGAGAGAAGTGGATGATGGGGAAGCTGTGTGCTCACGTGGCTCCTAGGAATTCAGATCTGCCTCTCGGGCCCCTGACTGATCGCCCCCTGGAATCTACAGCATGCGCTCTGCACGCCCAGCTTTCTGCCTCCTGGTCTTTGCAGTCAGGTGGCTTTGTTACTTACTGCATTGAGTGACCGAGGGCAAGTGACCTCCCTCTCCCAGATTCCAATTTTGTAAAAGTGAGGCTGTAAGATAGTGGTATTGATGATATCTCTTCCTAGGAGTGTGTGGTGAGGCTGTGCATTGAACACAGCCTTGGATACACGGTAATGCTCAGGAGATACGCTGATGTGATGATGACCACGTGACTCTCTGCTCCTAAATGTTTGCTCCGAATGAATATATATATATATATATAATGACTGAACATAGCTGAAAAGCTAGAATACATATTTACGGACACGTGCGTATATGTACACACACATATATGTATTTAGCTTTTCACATGCATACAGCTATGTAGTTGTGTCCTGGAGCCAGTTCCCAAGCCTCTTTCCCACTCTTGGCTGGGTGACATCATGTTGGTGCTGGCTGTGGTGGGAATATTTGATAGCATGGAAACTGGCAAAATTATACATCAAGGGTTTCCCGCCTCTGAGAGCCAATTTACCAGCATACCGCTGTGTGCGTTCCTTGCATTTCCAATTAGACTGAGCTCCTCTAGGACGCCATGCGCTGCACTGGCCCTCTGATGCATACAGGTGTCTTTTGTACAGTGGGCTTTAAAGGACGGTGGCAGCCAACAGGATGCAGTGCGAGCGGATGGAAGCAGAGAGGATTGGCCAAAGTGGACTTAATGAAAGGGAAAGGAGAAGCTGCTGCAGGAAAAACTGGTAGGTGAGCAACCAGGGAGAGTGGGAAAGACCAAGGAGATGGCTTGCTTGGATGAGTAAAATGGCTTGGTGACAGGCAGGAAGGATTTGGAAGGAAAAAGTTCAGAAAGAAAATGAAGCTCAGGCTGAGAAAGGGTGCTGTGATGATTTCTGAACCCCGCTGACAGCACGTTTCTTGAGTTCCATTCTTTTAGGTGGGTGGTGCTTTTCAAAAACGTGGAGATAATTAAAGAGAGGTACCTGCCATCAAACTTTGCATACCTTTATTATATGTATAGAAAAATATCCAGGGGTATACATTAAATCACTATTTGGCCGGGGTGATTTTTTTCTTTTTTGGCTTATGGGCATTTTCCATCTTTTTCTATTAAAATGCTTCTTTAATTAAAACATTTAGAATATTTTTCCACATTAATTTTCCCACATGAACATACCCACATATGTAGATATATATCAAGCAGTCTTTACTGATAGCACTGATTTTAGGGCCATGGTTTTCTTCAGATTTTTAGCAAAGTAGTGAAGAAAAGACCTGTGGGCTGATAAAGCATTTCTGTTGACTTGCAAATTTGTCTGCACAGAAAGTCGTATCAGTGCAACCAATCACAGTTATAATACCTGAATGTTTTGCAAATTTCTTTAGGTCGGGTCCATGAACTGAGGCTGCCTGGAAAGATGAAGGCATTGGCATTAGTGTCCGTGCAGGTGCTGTGTTATCGAAAGGTGACTCTGCAGAGCAGCTGGGAAAGTTGAGGATTCCATCAGAATAACAGGACGATTCCAGACACACTGGCCTCCCAGAAATGAGGCAGCGGCCATCTGAAGGTCTCCAGGTCCCAGGACGGCTCACCACATGCACTGCCTAATGGGCAGCAGGTGTTAGACGCAGGCACGTGTTCTGGTGGCAAATCCTGATTCACGGATGGCAGCTGCATTTCTGCCTGTAGAGAGGAGCTTGGTGGGAGGTGGAGGAGGGAGTGAGCTGAGATTTCCAGTGAAGTTCGGGTCAGAGCCCAGAGTGAGCAGGCACAGGAGGGGGAGCCGAGAGCCTCAGTCAGTGTCTCAGGCAATGTCCTGGGAGAGTGACGGAAGTTGGGAATTTTCTCTGTATCCTATTTTCCTGAGTGGCTGGATGGTGGGCTCACGAAGAGCCCGGACTCTGGAGCTAGAGCAAAAGGGTTCAGTCGCGGGCTCTCCGTGCGTCGTGGCTGAGTTACCTTTTACTCTACACCACCATTCGCCCATCTGCGAGTGGACACAGGAAGAGCCCCTGCCTCAGAGTTAGAGTGGGATTAGGTGAGCTAAGGGGTGTGAGGCATTGAGAGCCGTGCTGGGCATGCAATGTGCTGTGAAAATAACCTGTGGATTGTGCTTCCCTGGGCTTGCTTTCTCCTTCTAGGGCTTACACACTGGGTGCGTATGGGCACTGACCTGGGACACGGGGATCAAATGCTTCAGATGAATTTAGCAATAATAATTTTTTTGGTGGCGGTGGCAGTCTTGGAAAAGGGACCCATCCCAATCGCAGTCTTTCTCACCTCCCTGCCCCTCTTCCTCCCGCTTCTCTCTGCCCGCATTCTGGTTGCCAAAGCTTTCTCCTGCCCCTAAAAGTCCCCCTTTCTGCAAGGATTCTTCCACTAGAACCTATGAAAAAAATACGACAAAAGGCTAATTGTTATTGACTTACAAACATAGAAAGTGTTTTTGCTGGGGCTGGGGATTTAGCTCAGCGGCAAAGCACTTGCCTGGCAAGCGCAAGGTCGTGAGTTCAGTTCCCGGTACCGGAGAAAAACCAAAAAAAAAAAAGAAAGTATTTTTGCAAATGTCACCTTAATCACCTGTCAGAATAGATTTTTTCAGAGAAACAAAAAACCCAAACCCTACAGTCAGAGGAGGGTCTTGCTCAAGGCCACGCTCTCCCACTTGCCCCTGAGTACATGTGTGTGCAGCCCTCTGGGATGGCTTTGCTGTGCCAAAGAGCACGTGTACTTTGAATTTTGATGGACAGCTAAAGTGCTTTCCCCAAAGCCTGCACCGATTTTCACACCCACATCCAGCATTCAGAGATGCTCATTTCTTATACTTTGACAGCAGTCTTCAAAGCTTGCTAATTTGGTGGGTTAAAGCTGTCCCATCATTTAAAATAACATGTTCTTGTTTAGTAGTGGGGTTGATCATCTTTTCATATATTTCTTTTCCATTGGTATTTATTTTTTAATTTAATATGTTTGTTTATAGTCTGTAGTCTTTCTCCTACTAAAGTGTTAAATTGCTATATACTGCTGTAGTATTTAAATTCCCTTCTTGTTTCTTTTACTATATATTTTTGAGTTATTTTCTTAGTCGTTGCTCCAGGCATACCATTAACATCTTAATTTATATAAATATAGTTAGGCCTCATACCAACTTAATCTCAGTAGCATATAAAAACATTGTAAAGAGATATCTCTATTTGTCCTCTCATCTTCATGGCTTTGTTATCACCATTTGTAACACAATAGGCCCATCAGTATTAAACATTTATAATCACGCATTTTAGCTTCACTGAGGTATAACTGACACATAAAAATTGTATACACTTAAGGTGCAGAATGTGACTTTATTATTTTAAAAAACAATAAAAACTGATACAGAGTTTCAAAACAAGATAATAGGAGATTAACAATGATGAATATATTGCATATTGTTATCTTCAAAGTAGTTGCTCAGATTACAAGATTAATCAGGGCCAGAGATTTAGCTCAGTGGCACAGTGCCTGCCCATCAAGCATGAGGTCCTGAGTTTGATTCCTGGTACCAAAAAAAAAAAAGAAATAAAAACAGTGATACAGAGTTTCAAAA
>NW_004955416.1:21347553-21371190 GCF_000276665.1 Chinchilla lanigera
TCCATCCATCAGCTTTCTTATTGGTGGGACACAATATCTGACACCCAAACTTCAAGGAGAAATTTGTTGTTGTTCATGGTTTCAGAGGGTGCAGTCCATCCTTGCTTGTTCCAAGGCAGAAACATCACGGAGGAAAAGCCCAATGCAAGAGTGCACATTTCATGAAGCAGCTCACTTCGTGGTAGCTGGGAAGCAGAGCCCAGGGGAAGTGTCAGAAAGAGATATATTCTCTAAGGGCACACCCCTGCAACCCACCTCCTCAAGTAGGTCACACTCAGCTGTGAATCCACTGATAAGTGTAAAACCTCCGTGCTCTGATCATCGCTTCAGGAGTATCTTAATCCAGTCTAGCTGACAAGGAAGATTATTTGGCAGAGGTCCCTAACTCTCAATGTGACTGTATTTAGAGGCAAAGCCTGCCGGGGAGGGATGAAGGGTAAATGGGGTCATAAGTATGCGGATGTAAGCCAACAGGGTTAGTACCCTCAGAAGAGGAAGAAACACCAGAATTCTCTCTCTTGGGCATGCTTAGCATAGGAAAATAGGGTGGCCATTTACAAGCAAGGAGGAGCACCCTTGCTAGGAACCAAATAGTTGGCACCTTTCTCTTAGACTTGGTAGTCCAAGTGATGAACTTGGACTGGATAAACAAATTTTATCCAATCTGTATCATCTTGTTACAGCAGCCCAAGTAGACTAATATACTTTGTACATACCTTTATAAATTTTTGCATATTTTCCTACTTTATAAAAATGTTTAAAATTGCTTCTTTATCAAGTTGTGTTTTAAACAAAAAATAAACTTGTCTTCTTTTCTATTTACCTATGTAGTTACCCTTACTGTTCTATTTATTCAGGAGGTTTGAGTTACTCAGTCCTGCTTTTTCATTTCTGCCCAGAGGACTCTGCTGTTTCTTTCAGGGCAGTTTGTTAGTGGTATGTACTGGGAATATGCTCCAGTCCTCAGGCAGATAGACTACACAGTGCATTTTCCTTCCCCTCCTGCTATGCAGTGCCATGGGGTTGGGGAGATGCAGGAGCCCAGAGCCTCCTTGGACCCTTTCTGATTTTGTGCACAGTCCTCTATAGGCATGTGACCCTCTAGGCTCTCAGCAATGTGCCATGGACACTTCACTTCTCAGCCTTTTACCGCGCCCCCCTTACTGTTTGCATCACCTGGCATCAGTGCCTGGGGGGCAGCTGCAAGATTAAACAATTCCTGCTGACTCTTTTGGGCAAAAGCTCAGGGATGTGCTGTTTGTACCGAACAAGCTCTGAGTCAGGTGAGATAAAGACAAACTGGGCGAAGGGGATTGTCCAGACAGGAAAGACGATGGGAATTCTTTGGGAATGGGGCTTTGCAAGACCCTCGGCCTTATTCCATCTCTTCTAGCAGCTGCCAATCTGCTGCTTTTGACCAAGGTTTCAGGGCTCTAGATTTTTAAGGGCATATAGGCCTAGAAAGAGGGGCATGGGAACAGGGCGAATGCAAGTGCTGAAAAGCCTGCTCCTTTTTCTGAGATTAGGGGCATTTTTCTTGAATAAATTCTCCATGGATTGCTGTAAACCTTTGGTTCACTTCCACAGTTCTGCAAAAAGTTGATTTTTACAATTTCTGCGAGAGTTTTCTTTCTTTGATAGAAGAGAGAAATTTCGGGGGTCCTTATTCTACCCTTCCCACTCATGTCACTCCTTATTATTAATTAGCTTTTCATGGTGTGTGGTGTGTGAACGAGTCACACACACACACACACACACAACTCACACAGAGCTATAAAATTTCCCCTCAGAACTGCTTTAGCTATCCTCCTTCACATTTTGATATACTGTGTCTTCATTATCATTTATTTATAAATATTTTATAATTTGCCTAAGATTTCCTGCTTGACTTTAACATCCTGTCCTCTCTCCCTCTACCATTATCCCTTCCACTACTATAATTATCAAGAGGTTTATTTCTTCTTCCTTCTCCTTCTGTATAATTTAGACTAAGTTTTAAGCTTTTTTCATTTATTTGTTAATTGATATTTCTTAAATCCTTCCTATTTTCTGCCTCTGAACTAATTTTTTTCTACTAGAATTCTGGACTAATTCACCAGTGAGAGTCTGGATGTAAACATTTCATGTCTTTAATAATTAAAAAAAACCCTCTATTTTATGGTTGTTGGTTTTACTGCAAATAGGATTCTAGGTTCAAGACAATTTCTCTATGACTTGGTGTTCTTGTCTTCTAAAACCCAGTGTTATTAAAGCAGTGTTGTGTATATTTCTTTCTTTTTTTCTTTTTTTCTTTTTTTGAGACAGGATTTCACTATGCAGTTCAGGCTGGCCTTGAACTCACTTTGTAGCCCAGGCTGGCCTCGAACTCACAGTGACCCTCTTGCAAGTGCTGGAATTACAGGCATGAGCCACCATGCCTCGACAGTACATTTCTTTAAAAATGAGGCACTTTTTTTCTAGACGTATTTTAGAATATTCCTTTCATCAAGTACCTGGCTCCATTAATGACCAATAGCACAGGCTTGGGTGAATTCTTACCATTCTTACCAAGTTTCTCTTACCATGTATATCATCTGTAATGTGGGGGAAGTTATGAGTTTGAAACTCAAGGGGTATCACCAATATTAAAATGCATTCTATATGTAAGCAATTTAGGTCAATGCATTTCTCTAAAGGAGTGCAGCTTTTAAATTATGATATTATTTATTTTGTACTTAGTAAGACATTTTAATCTGAACACTCTTGCTTTTATTGAGCGTTTTCCTCCATTAGCTCTTTGATTTTTCCTATTTTTTTCTTTTCTGCTCCTATGGAATAGATATTGGACCTCTTGGATAGGGTCTTCAAATATCCTTTTTTTTTCATGTTTAAAATCTGTCTCTTCTTCCTACAAATTAAGAGATTTTATTTTGATTCTCATCCTTTGTATTACTGATTTTCCTTGAATATCCAGGATCCCAGCTGCTTTTAAAATGACAAGAATTTCTTGTCATCATAGGTGAGCTACCTCTGTATGGATGGCGTGATTTCCTATTTCCCAGAGTGTTTATGAATTTATACTAAAAACAATAAGAACAAAACAACAGAACCGTTCTTGATCATTTTACGTGAAGTGGGTAAGATTATAAACAGTAACATATCTCAAGCCATCATCCCAGTCCCATCATTTGCTCTTTTTTTCTCCCCCCAAAGACTGTTTTAAGCTTTTGTTTTTTCAGAAATCTTAAAAGATTTAAAAAAGCAAAAACATACACCATGTTAGTCATTCCTCAACCATCCTGGAGATGACTTTCATACTATTTTGTTCATCTTGCAGTTCTTTATGCATATGAAAAATGGAATCCTACTGTACATTTGTTCTTTGCAAGCTGTGTTTATGTTCCATACATTGTGCACATATGCTATTAATCTTATAAACATTTTTTAGGTAAACGTATACTATGACCTACATATAGCAAAATTTATTGGCTCAACCCCCTTGTTGGTGAACATTTCTGTTTTCTTAGCGCAGCAACGAGCAGCCTCGCAGATAAATCTTTCTCATGCCTATGGTTATTTCTTCAGACTATATAAAGAAAAGGACTTGCGGGGAATATTTCCCTCCGTAATTCCGAAAGGGTGTCCAGAGAAGTTATATCAAATTACGGTCCTACAAGCAACAAGGGCTGTGATTTAATGTAAGAATCTCTTAGCTTTGCCTGACGGCTAGGCATGAAGACACAACTTCATTGAACATAATGCTTTCCAAAGCTGGCCAGTCTACAGTGTGATCTTGGGGTCCTTATTTAAATAACAGGTTCTTGGACCTACCCCTGGAAATTCTGATTCATTAAGTCTAGCGCTGGGCCCAGGAATCTATAGTTTTAACAAGCTGCCAGGTGATTCTAATGATTAGCCAATTTAGGAAACAGGATCTAGCAATGAGCACCTGGGGCTAGGGGCCTGTGAGGTGGGAATAAGCCTATGGCAGGTGTTTCCCAGTGGTGGGGAGGTGGTGATGATAACAGAACAAAAACATTCTGGAAACAGGACTGACCACTTCGGAGCCTGTTTGTGGGAAAAGCAAAGTTACCCGCTGTCAGTGAGGGTCTAAGATTTGGAGCCTAAGGACAGAGTGTGTTGTCATCTACAGTTGGAGGGAGAAGAGATTGTTGCCCAGTGTTGAAACCTGGATTCTGGTTGGCTGGTGGCACACAGTGTGAGGCTAGGTGGATCCCTTTCCTTCTCTGTGTCCTTGGCTTTGCATAAACTGCAGGGGCTGGACCATATCCAGGACCTTCAAAGGGTGGGAACTCAGATCTGCAATGGTGGAGGAAGGGACTGACAAGAGGGAATCCTTGCTGTCACTACCCTACCCACCTCCCTCCAACGACCTCAGGCTTATTGGTCTTACATTAGGATCTTCTGTCAGACTCTGCTTGTGAAAATGGTTTTTCTATTGCCAAAAATTTGAAATCCCCCAGACTAGATGGCCTTTTGGTTCTAAAAAACTGTACCATTTTGTGAATCAAGGCCAGGGGGAGACAGAACAGTCTAGAACATAGGGGTATCAAAGGGGATCAAAGGGGTGATCCACAATGGATGTTTAAGGCCACATTTTAATTTGAAGGTGAGCCTTTGGGTTGTGAGGCCCAGTTTCCCTCTCAGAACCAGTGGGTTGCTTGAGTCAACTCAGAATGAGCTCCGAGGAAACATCTGGCCGACTTCCCATCAGATCTTATATCTGACTTGCTGGGAACTCCGAGGCCCAGAGTGATGATGCTGTTTCCTCTGCTAATGCGGTCTTGTCTCACCATTTTCAAGTTTTTCAACAACAGAATGTGTCTGACCTTCTTTTGGCCTTGTTGCAGACTGAGAATTTAAGGTGTTTTGTGGGACCGCTGAACAAACAAGGCTTCGGCTCCCTGGTGCTTTGATCTCTGAGAATTCATAGGAGCAAGAAGGGAGGAGATGAACTGAAGGCTGGAGGAATTAGCTGTGAAAACCTGGCCAGGCTTTGTTGGACTAGGACACTGGGGTGGAGTGTCGGTGTCTGGGGAACAGATGTGCGCCTGACTTGATCTTCTGCAGCTGCAGACAGAGGTTTGCCAGAGGTGAAAGCGAGTCCCTGTAGTGGCCACGAGTCCTTTCTGGTGTGTGGGCCGGTGGTGGTCCTCTTCTCTGACCAGAGCTGGAGTTCATGTGGGGTTTTGCAATTTGACTCCAGCAGCCATATAACAGGTTGGATGGAGAAAGGATTTCTTTTGAGAAGCCAGGGATTTGGGGGCTTTATCTCTGTGTTATTCTATTCATGGCTAAACATTCCAGAGAGGTGATGTCGGGACAGAGGCAGCTTTCCTCAGGAACCTTTTATTGCTTTGTGATCTCAATTAAAATGATGGTTAGGGCAGGGTGGGGCTGGGCTAGAAAGTGAGCTGGTTGCCCTACATGATATGGTCCCTGAGTTTGTTCCTGGGAATATGAGACCCAAGGGATGCTACAACTGATTCATAATCACACAGGTTTGGGGAATTCTGCATGCTGTGTTTTCCTCTGTACATTCCCATCGCACAGTTTAGTATTAAAGGCTCTGAAGTGTCCTCTAGTTGAGAATTCTCTGACTATACTGGACTGAGGATTCCTCAAATGTAATTAACCAGAAAAACATAATCTTTTCTTTTCTTTTTTTGGTGGGAAAGAGGCACCGATTGATATCACAAAGAACCTTCAGGGAGTCTGGTCTGTGAGCTGAGGACATAGAGGGTTCCATTTTGTGCCTACAGAGGTGATTCTGAGGCTGCTCTTTTTGTCCTCGATGGCATTAACAACCCTGTTATTGTCCCTTAGGAACTTGCCTCTTCCCTAGTTCTAGATGGAGATCGCCACTCTGCTTGTGATTTCACTTGGAGAAAAATCCTATCAACTGAAAACAAGGTTGCAGCCAAGTCCCACACAAGAAGAGGCTGTTTTTAACGCCCAGCTCCACACCTTCTCTCTACATGTTATTCAGAGGGAGCCAGAAGTGGCTGGAATGTGGTATCCTCTTGGCCACAGTAAATATTTCAGGAATGGAGAGTTGATCTATAAACCCATTAATCCCAAAGAGAACTTATCTCAGACTTTGGGTTGAGCATCTTATAAGAAGATGTTGTCTTTCCAAGGGGCTTGAACTGTGGGGACAGGAGCCTTTGACTCCTCTCTTGGCATCAGAGAGAGACTGCATCAGTCAGCCTTTTGGTACTATAACAAATACACAGTGATCACCTTATAGAGAGAAAAGGTTTATTTGGCTTGAGATTTTGGAGGTCCCAGTCCACAGTTGCTTGGCCCCATTGTTTTGGCCCAGTAGGGAGGCCATCATGGCAAGAGCAAAGCTGTGAAGATGAAATGACCAGAAAATTAAAGAGGAAGAGGATGGTGCTAGGCGCCCCTTGCTCCCTTTGAGGACACACTTCCTCCCCTTAAGCCTACCCTTATTCCCTGCCACTGCAAGGTCCCTCCATTTCCCAATGGAGCCAAGGTGGGGCTCCAGCCTTGACCATGCAAGCTTCTGAAGGAATATTTCAGATCCGAACTACAGCAGAACCTGGAAAAGGAATGAGCCAGGTGGGGAGAGGGAAGGAGCCCCAGTAGTGAGGCCTAGATCCAGCAGAGTCTAAAGTCCGTGCTACTTGGTTATGTCAATTCGAGCAGAACTTCTTGTCATCTGAAACTTCAAGTGTCTTTAATGACTCAGGGATCCTCAGAGACTGTATCATGGAACCAGATGCCTACATTGGGAAAAATTTATTTAAACACCTCTCCCCATATTGCTGTACCCCTAAAACCAGAGCAAGTACTACTAAAGAAGTTAAGTGATAACAGTCACCACTGCTGTGTAACTGATACAATCATTTACTCCTTTTCTCTAGAAGATGCTTGAGAATTTGGCTGGTCCAAATCTCCATTTGGTCCTCTATGTTGGTCTACCAAGATGTGTTCTGGCTTCTGCTTAAACACCCTCAGGACCAGACAGCTCAGTGCTTCTTGAGAAACCTCACGCCCTTCTCAGGCAGCTCTAGCCGGGCCAGCTTGGAATCTGTCACCTTTAGGTCCCTGGCTGACTGCAGGCCAAGTGGAATCCCTCCGCCATAGGTCAGTCTTCCAGGTTGTTGAACAGAGCCGACTCTTTCTCTCACACCCAGAAGACAGCCCAGTCTCTCCTTGGCGGAGCTTCCTTGGGTTTCCTTCTGCCCCACCGTGAGCGCTCTCTGGGTGGGCTATGAATGTCTTGGTCTTCGTTTAGATTGCTTCCATCTGTGATTCCAAAAGTACCATGTGTCCACTGTGAAGCCTCCCAGAGAGAAAGAAGAAAATGAAAATTCACTAGGAAGCCAGCTGCCAGGAGATGACTTCTGTTGCGAGGCTGGTGACTACTCCTTTTAGGCACATAGGTGGCACATGCGTGGCTATGCAGGGTCTTCACCCCCTTCTTTCTCCCCTCTGCCTGGGAGGTGGTTTGAGGCAGCGTCCTTGGTTCCCTGGCTTCCTGCTGGGTTTGGACAGCAGAGTGCCCCGGAAACAGGTCTGACTAAGGTTGTAGTCAGGATGTGCATGTCTGTGACTCCTCCCGGGGAAGCTGCCCTGGGGCTGGGGTGTCCTGTGGTCCCTTCTCCACCCTGGGCTCCTGTTCATCTCCCTGCTCCCTCCTCCTGGTCCTCTGCTCCTGGCCCTGGGCTTCTGGCTGTCCTGTGGTTTTCTCTCCATCCCCTTGCCAGCAAACCATCTCCCAGGTGTGCCAGTCAAATGTGTCCCCTTAAAGGAGGGACACAGACTAATAGAAGATTAAATCTCACAAATACGAAGCATACTGCGCATACTGATTGCTCCCTGCTGTGCCATTACTTGGCATATTGAAAACCTCTTTTTTAAATTGTCAGCGAGTCTGTTACAGCATTTTATTAATAGCCAAATGGGTTTTATATATATTGAAAACAAACGTACTGTAGTTCATGTGAACCTTGAGGAAGAGAAAATTAGTCTCCCCCCCATTTATTTTTTTCCTACTCCTCTGAAAGTATTTCGATGACTCCCTGGTAGATGCAGTAAATCTCTGTATATGTTTATGACTCCCTGAGATAAATTTGCAGAAGCAAAATTTCTGGATCAGTAGGAATGAATATCTGAAAACATTTTGGTGTGTGCTGGGTTACTCTCCAAAACATTTTATAACAATTTACAGTGTTTCTGGGTAGGTATAAAAAGTTGTTTCCTCATATTCTTTCCAATCTATATCTGTATCTATAATTTTTTTGAGAATAGGTCTCTCTATTTGGCCCAGGCTGGCCTTAGACTCACAGCAGTTTTCCTTCCTCAGCCTCCCAAGTGCTAGGATTACAGGCATGCACCACCATGCCCGGCTTCTTTCCAGTATTTAGTATCACATAAAATAATACTTGCATTTTCAATGTGCCAGGCAGTCTATGTCCCTTTTGATATGAAGTCCTAGAAGTGAACACAGACCCCAGACAGAAAGGAGCAGACTCAGCACCTTCTTCTTGAGCCTAATACCTTCATTAGCCTAAGATGACAGTCACTGTGGTAGGCTGAATAATGTCCCCACCTCCTGGGTGTACATCTTCTAATTTCTAAAAACTATGACTATGATGCTTTTCATATGGTAAAAGGGACTTTGCCTATGGGATTAAATTACAGACCTCAAAATGAGATTATGCTGGATTATTTAGGAGTGTGCCCTAAGTCACCACAAAGGTCTTTATAAGGACATAAAAGTGATATGACAACAGGGACAGGGAAGGAGAGAAGAAGAAGAGAGGGAGGAAGATGCTATTCTCCTGGCTTTGAAGATGGCGGGAGGGGCCACAAGCCAAGGGAAGTTGGTATATGCTAAAAATCTGAAAAGCAAAGGAACAGATTTTCTTCTGGAACATCCAGAAAGAACACAGCCCTTGTGACATCTGATTTCCATACCTATGTGAAAAAACTTGGGTCATCATTCACAAAACTACCAATACAGCAGCCATAGGAAACCAGTGCAGCCCTTCTGTCTCCTGTTGGTCCATGTGGACAGCAGTGGCTGTGGATCTAAAACCACTGTTTTTGGCAGCTGTGCTGCTGAGCCATCTTGATTCTCTGTTCAGCTGTGCAGGCCCATGGCTCTCCGGACCTCAGCGGAGCAAGCTTTTCCTCTGTGCTCGAGGTTGGGGACATCAGAGCAGTGCCAGAGGCAGGACGCTGTAGGAGCAGCTGCAGGGAGCCTGGCGGAGTGGATTTAGGGAAAAAGCCCCAGCTCCTTCTGCTCCTGGAGGGGCCCTTTCTTGCAGGCCTGCTCTCAATTTTAGGCATAGCCTATCTTTTTCAAATCTAAAATATGAATTCCCTTTCCACATTTCCATCCTTCTTACTTCATAATTTGCTACTCTTTCCACTTGATCATCAGAATTTAGTTAAATAACACAATCCTTAATACTTACGGAAGGATTTTCTCTTTCAAGGGATTGAAGAGAGGGTAGGGGAATGGGAATAAAAGAATCAAGATATATTATATACAGGTACAAATTTCCTATGATGAATGTGATCATTATGTACACCTAAAATGTACCAATAAATTTAATTGATTAAAAAAAGAGAAAAATGTTTTTATACAGTGCCTCACCCTAGCACAGCATTTGGCAAGTTCTAGGTTAACTACTGTGCATGCCCCTCTCCTGGGAGGAAACAGGTCTGAACTCTTTGGATATCCTTGCATAGAACTCTAAGGCTCTGGGCCACACATGGCGTGGGGTGCACACCTCTAATTCCAGCACTCTGGGAGGCTGAGGCAGGAAGACTGTGATTTCAAGCCCAGTCTTGGCAACTTAGTGAGTTAGAGAAACTCTGTCTCAAAAACAAAGAATTAAAAAGGGCTGAGGATATAGCTCGGTGCAAAGGCCCTGGGTTTGTTCTGTAGTACCTACAAACAAACAGTCCTTCCCCCCAAAATAACTCTCTAAGGCTCTCAAGAACAATAAAGACACACACACACATGCGCGGTGCATGCTTACATAGCTTCTCACTTGCACGTACACATTGTGTGCGGTTTCCCTGGGCCGAGTACTATGTTGGAAGAGAATCTTCACTTGTGCTACAAAGACAGTCTTTGCCTTCTGGTAAATCCTGGTATTGAAGGAGATCCAGGAAGTCCCTTGGGACCTGAGGGAGAAATTCACAGGTCCAGATCACGCAGCCCAGGATGCAGCTCAGGCCTGGCACTGGGGGTGGGGCAAGGCTGGAGGATGCCAGAGAGGTCTAGGGCAGCAGCCTGCCACTTCCTCTTCCTGCCACCTGCTCTGCAGACTCTTTGAGCCTTTCCTCAACCTCCTCCTCGTTCCCGGGGCTTCAGACTTGAGCTTGGGGCTCACAGCAGATGCTCAACCTGACCATGGACCCAAAGCACGCCAGGACCTGAATTCCGGTGGTCTGAACCCGGCTTCCCTCCCTGTCAGCTGCCTTGGGAATCCATTCATGGGAAGTTTCTGAGAAGCTCTTTGAAAGCAGGAAACTGGGCATCACATGGATGATGGGTCCCAAGGGTTTCGGGCAGAGCTGGGCTCCCCGGGGGAGCTTGGCAAAGACCTGCTGCAGATGGACAGGTTACACACCCCATCACATTCAGTTTTCCGTTTTGAAACAGCTTTGTTAGCAATGTCCAGAATGCTGCTCTCTGCGCTTATTTTTATTGGAATCCAACAAGCAAACGATGATGCTAGCAGATCTCAGCAGCTAGAAACACAGCCCCCTGCCCAAGAATTTCTCAAGGCTGTGCTTTAAGTGAGGCCTGAGCAAATGTAGAGCAAGAGGCCCCCCATGTTGTACAGGAGTCCCCAAAACAGAAGTGTAGCCGGGGATATAGTTTAGCAGGACAGGCAAACGCAAGGTCCTGAGTTGATTCTTAGTATCACCAAACAAACAAACAAACAAACCAAAAAACCCCACCAAAACCCAAAAAACAAAACCAAAGTGCACATGCTCCAGCTGAAACGTGCACCTCCCAGTAGAGTTCGCCGGCTCTTACCTGCTAATCCGGGAAGAGTCGTGGTGTGTTTTGGGAAGAGACTTGTCATGGGGGAACATTTGCGTGCAATGAATTTCCAGCCACTAGAACTGTTTCAGAAAAGGAGCTTTTGTGCTGACATGGAAAGGAGTGAAAATTTGGGTTTGGAAGATCCTTGTTTTGGTAGTCTTGTCTCAAGCTATGATTCATGTGGTGTAATAATGATCTGGGGATGTGATAAGAAGTATAATAATAATCTGGGGCCCTCGAGGGACAAGTGGCTCTGAAAGCACGTGGTGTGTGAGCGTTGGTGTCTACTACAGTTTGGTGTGTGCAGGGGGACACATCCAGGTTTGACCATTCCCAGGTGGGGCGGGTAGGGTGGGTGGGTGGTCAGCCGGAAATGAGTTGGAACAGGAGCTCTGGCAGCAGGGCCCTGGAGAAAATTCTAAGAACGGACATGGTCTAGATTTCCTGACTTTGCCGTCCCCAGGCTTCCCACGTGCCCTTGTAAGTTCTCCTCCTGACCCAGTCTAGCACCTTTTGACCTGACACAGTCACATTTTATGATACAAGCCCTGCGTTAAACTGTGGTGACCCTGGTGATCCCGTGAGGCCTCACTGGCATGCACTGGTTTTGTGGTGTTGAACTCTCCCCTGTGGATTGTGGCTGCCATGTTGGTTCTGCCTAAATCCATGTAAGCTCAAAACCTTCCTTCCTGATGTTCTGGTAGAGAGTCACAGTTGACTGGAAAGACAGCCATTAGTCACTACCCCTGACCACTCTTCAAAATCTAAGAAAATAAAGCAAAAATGAGCCCTGGATCTCACCGCAGATGCCATCTCTGGGTGCTGTCTGCCCTCCATGAGGAAGTAGTGTGTTTATGTATACAAGTTACCCTCATGTAGAGGATACTGTATTTGTTCCTCAGTAATCAGACTTGCTAAAAACTACTACTTTCTGTCTCTGAGGCCTGTGTGTGAACCTCCGCAGAAATCTTCTGGATGAGGATCCAAGAGCCAAGACTCTCACACTCTCCAGAGAGGCCCCCAGTCCAGGCAGAGCCCAAGTTTCTGGTAGCAGGATGCCTTGTTCTATGCTAGTACAAGATCCAACGGAGTAAGCACCGAGTGCCTCAAGAAAATTTTACATTCACGCAAAACTGAAGTTAGGAGCTGGTTATTTCCTTTTTAAGACGTTATATTTCAGCATTCTTTTTGATACCCCAGTCTCTTAATGACCACTGGCCAATGAAAGATAATTCTGGCCACATGTGTAATTTTTAAGTTTCTAGTAGATGTGTTAAAAGACGAATCAGGATTAGGTAGAATTAATTTTGATAATATAATTTCATTTAACCCAGTATATAAAAAATATTAACTTTTCAACATGGAATTAGTATAAAATTATTGAGGAGTACTTACTTTGCTATGGTATCAAGTCTTTGAAATCCACTCTGTGTGATATACCTACAGTTCATTTCAATTCAGACACGAAATTTTACCAGATATACTGGATCTGTATTTAAGGAAAAAATTATGATTCAAAAAGTAGATTGAGATACCTAGGTTTTTTTCCAACATGTTTAATAGATTCCCAAATCTGAGAACCTATAATCATACCTGAAGATCTGCCAAAGGCAAGACTCTAGAAGGTAGGTCTCAACTGGAATGCCAGCTGCAAATCTGAGTTTCTCTGAGGCTGCCCTGTCCCATACAGTAGCCACTAGCCATATGTGGAATTTGAGAGCTTGAGATTCGGCCAGTGCCCTTGAGGAGCTGAATTTTATCTTATCATATTGTAAAAATTTATGCTTAAAACTGTATTAGTCAGCTTCTACATTGCTGAGATACTGTACCTGGCACCCACAACTTAAGGGAGAAAAGGTTTAATTTGGGTTGGGGTTTTGGAGGATTCTGCCCATAGTAGACTGGCTTCAAGGCAGGAACTGATTTACCCAGACACAGCCAGGAGCATGCTCTGTTAATCTGCTAGGCATTTCTTAATGCAGTGAAGTAGATGTATTAGGATTGATAGTCACAAAGACAAATGACTTAGCTATTAGAAAAATTTTAGGTTTTTCTAACATGTAGCAGATGAATCTGGGGCTAATTCACTGCAATGTGATACTCCCTAGTAGCTGAACAGCCTATGGAAATATTATTGGATGGGGGTCTTTGGAGAGTGGTTTCCAGATTCTTGGTATCCTCAACAAAGAACTGAGCAGGACACATAAAAGCAGTAAAAGTACTAAGATTTATTGAAAGCAAAAGAAGTGAAAGTACACTCCACAGCTGTGTGGGGTCCCATAAGAAGAGCTCACAGCCTCCATAGGGGCAAGTACTGTGTCTCTTAAGGTTCTGGGATTTTGAGAGGGTCCATAACTGGGAATTGCTAGGAGTCTTGGATCAGTGGGTTACCTGACTTGACCCACCCATTGGAAGGAGTTTTTGACTATATGAAACATTTAGAGGCAGTGTCATGGTGTAGACACGTCAAGCCTATGGGGTAGGTGTGTCAAAATCACAGTTCAAATGAGGTGGGACAATGGCCAGAGTCCTGTACTCTCGGGTTGGTCCAGGCCGAAGAGTCTTGGGGGTCAGGTTAACTCTCTGTATTGTTCTTCTGACCTTTTGACACAGCCAGCCTTGCTGCATCTGGTTTCTCCATCCTTTGCCCGGCGGCTTTCTGTTGTTTACTTGTTCTTGCTTTACCTCCTACCTCAGAAATGCAGAAAGGAATGAAATGGAATAGAAGACTTCTGGGACTTAAAAAACAAAAACAAAAACCTCCTGTCTCAGAGCTACAAAATTTTTTAAAATTAAGATTTTGTACATATTGGGCAACTCTAATCTGAAAATCTGAAATCTGAATTGCTTTAAAATCCAAAAATTTTGAGTGTTGATATAGTGCCACAAATGGAAAATTCCACACCAGAAACTTTGTGTCATGCACAAAATTATTTATAGTGCTATGTCAAATTACCTTAACTATGTCCATAAGGTATACGAAACATAAGTGAATTTATGCATTGTGTTTATTCTTGGATCCTATCTTCAAGATATCTCATTATGCACGCATATGCAAATATCCCCAAATCTGAGAAAACTCCTTAAGTTAAAATACTTCTAGTCCCAGTATCCAACTATTTTGGGAAGGGATATTCCATCTATATTAATACTCTTACAAATTTGAGAACTATATCAATACATTTCAGTGGTTCTATTACTTCATGGATTAAAACAAATTAACTTGGTCAGTATTAACTTGATGTACTCTTATGGCTCTTCCCTGAACATACTGTTGCCTTTTGATTTGAAAATGAGTAGAAAACTTTCGGTAATGTTTTAATCTTTTACCTACACTTTTTTGTGAACCATAAGATCCTAGTGAGATCATGCTTGCCAGTATAACAAGATAGCTACTCCTTGCCAACATATATTGACATAATGGCTATCACTAGGTCATAACTCACCACAGTCAAGCAAGTCTAATTGGTTTTGACAACATGTGCAGTCTGTTGCATTTATGTCATTGTGATTGAGTTAGTTTGGGAGAATTCCATGAAGATCTTTTGGGTCTGTGTCTGAATTCGCCAATTGTTTGTTTATATACCTGTGCTGGTTTTCATAGTGTGGGTATATATATTTCTTTATTAATTTTCTATTGCTATTTCCAGAAACCTAACACGATCCATTCCACCTATTCAGTCAACAAAACTTTATGGTGCATCTACTGGCTCCAGGCACTATGCTGAGACTGATAGCAATGAGGTGCCATTCTGCTTGCCAACTTTAGTTGTTGGTTTCACTCTGTTAGAAAATATACTGAATTCATGCTTAGACTCAGTGGAAAAGAAAGTCATGATTGATTAGTTATGTCTGTCACAGACATAGGAGAAGAAAGTTGGCAAAATGTTTGTTACCTTGTGTGAGGAGCTGGGGGCTGGCAGTGTGAAGGTAATTAGCTCTTATGCCAACAGAGAAGACAATGGACATCATGTGATAAGTTTTATGATGTGGGTTTATAGAAAGTTCTATAGAAATGCAGAGGAGAAAGCAACTTCTTTCCTTCCCTTTTCCTCTCTGTGTCTCTCTCTCCTGAGAGAGTGGACATTTCTACCACTCCTCTGGGTGTCCTGAAAGCCATCAAGAAACAGGGTGTAGGTGGTGGGGGAGGGCAAAAGGCTCACCAGCATTTGCATGACCAGCTCAGGTTATACAGGTGCATGTGGCCAATTGACCTCCCAGAGAGCCAGTGAGGCCACGAAGCCTGGAGACTCGTTGATTAAACTGGAAAACTGCTATTCTTAGTGGCAAGCTGTCATCCAACCCTTTTGAAGAAGGAGAGAAACCACTTAGCCAGGATCTAAAAATACTTAGGATGAAAACTAGCTCTGGGCAGAGCTTGGACCTGGAGCCTAACTGCAGAGGAAAGAAGGAGGACAGCATGAGAGAATAGAGCCGCAAACAAACATGACTCTTTATTCGCATTTATTATAATTGCAAATGAAAATTTGAAAATACTTTCTAGCAGGAATAATAATGATGAGAAGTGCTTTAAAACATTTCCAATATGGCAGACCTTGTCCTAAGCCATTGTATCCATTATATACTTGGAATCACAATATACATATATGGGGTGTGTAATGTTGTTATTGCCATTTAGGGATGAGAAAACTCAATCTGATAGCTGAGGAATTTGGGTTACTCTAGGCAGCTCAAAGACGAAATTAAGTATGTGGAAAGGTTTGCAATCAATCTTTGATTTCTACCACTCCTCTCCAGCAGTCTGATTTGTTTGGTGCTGTCTTCCTAGATATTAATAAGATGCTCTCTTTTAGCTTCTCCAGGGAAAATCTTGATTGCTGGACCTCTCAGGAAAAACTCTTTGTGGTGACTTGACTTTGGGTTTCTTTGTGGAATTTATGCCTCACATGTAATTGAACACAATGAGACTTGTTTAAATTTTCATGGAGATGGTGTATTCCATCACCAGCCAGGAGAAAAAAGGCAAATGTTGCCATATTGCCTACGAACTGGGTTGGTACCAGAAGCCACTTTGCCCTGGGAGTCATTAGTACAGATGCCTGGATATGCATAATTTTTATCCTAAAACCATGTTGAGCAGGTTTGTGGGATTTATCTTTATTTGGATCAATTAGTTTTTCCCCTCCTGCACAGTGAACGCCTGGTCTGATGGAAGGCTACAAGGCTGCGGGACTGTACTCAACATGGATTCAGTTCTGGCTCATTGGAACACCCAGGTGATGCCATTACTATGTGGGCATACTCCTTTCTGTCCTTCTGTAGTTTTATTTCCAAGGATCTTGGAAGCAACCGAAGATGACGGATGGTTCTCAGGCAGCCATCTTTAACTGGAAGCCCATACCTCCCAAGCCAGTTTGTGTTTTATTGGTTCTGGTATTTTTTTTCATACCTCCTGTTTTACGCTTTTAAGACTTGGGAACAAGTTGATAAGTAAACACCCCCTACAAATAAACATGTGCAAAAATGATGACAGCGGTCTCTTAGTGTGAAAACGCTGCCTGCTGCATCGGAGACCTTTGGTTGCAGGGGATGGGAGGGAGGGAGAAAAAGTGACAAGTACTTCGTTAAGGCTGGTGACAGCAGTCAGTCACAGTCTTTGACCTTACCCTCTGGAGGAGGCGAAGTGTGATTAAGAGCTGAAAAGTAAGACATGCAAGATGGGGCCTGAGGTGGCACAGAGCATCACTTTGGATGCTTCTTGCACTGAGACCTTTCTGTCTCATGTTGTGTGAGGGACAGAGGTGTTGCTGAGCAGCTGGTTCACAAGGTCCTCTTCTGGAGCACATTTGTCGGAGGACAGTGACTTAGCCAGCCCAAATTTATTGATGGTTGTTCTCTGCACATAGGCCAGGTGAGTTCTGCGTGAGCTCCCTTACTCAGGACAGCTTAGCAGTCCCTGGCCCACTGAGGTCAGTTAGAGAGGGGCTGGAGGTGTGACACGGGCACACGTAGTCCTGGTGTCTGGATGTGAAAGCCACCACAGCACTGTCCCCTTTGCAATGTATGTTTCTCCCCAAGTCTGGTCATTTGCAGACACCCCCTGGAGCTTCTGCTCCTCTGCTTTGATCCCCCACTGCTCAAAGCTCTTTCCAAACTAACTGCTCTGAGGTAGGCGAGGCAAATTGGGCTATGGGTAGTGGCTCAGCAGAGAGCAGAGGGAAGCCAGCCTGGTCCTGAAAAGAGAATACAGATACAACTCTGAAAGCAAGCTCTGGAGGTTGGTGAAGGAGGGCAAGAATGCAGACAGCATTCATAACCCCCGATATGTCAGCCATCATGAAAAATGACTGTTTCTGGGTCGACGTCTAAGCTTTCTTTTTTTTTTTTTTTTCTCTGGTACCGGGAACTGAACTCACAACCTTGCACTTGCTGGGCAGGCGCTTTTGCCGCTGAGCTAAATCCCCAGCCCCTTTCTAAGCTTTCTTTACTAGGAAGTAGGAGAAAGCCTCCAAAAATAAAAGTAATGTAATCTTCAATACTTTATGCATCCACTGACCTCTTCTTTGGAAGAACCTATAAGGCCCAAAACATGAAAAATCACTGATTAACCCAGGACATTTAAATGACTTATAAATAAAACTGTTGGAGATATCCATAAAGCAGTCATCTACCCCGCAGTACAGTATATCTGTTGTCTAGCCATCTCCAAGTGAGTTTATCTACCTAGGAAATGTGTTTTTTTGAGGAGAGACATAAGCTAAAGCCAATGAGAGCCTTGGTTTGGGCAGGTGTCGATGATTGGTTCCTTCATCACATAATTAGTTTCTGTGTTCCTTTCTTCACTTTGCCTTCTCCTCCATGTCCATCCCTTGTTTTTTTCTTTTCCCTCTTACCTCCATCTTAAAAAAATATAAAATCAAACTCAACCATCTTAGAGGAAGAATTTGTTTATATTTGGCAGTGCGTCTCTTCCTATATCTAAGGGAAAAGAGAAGGAGGTTGAAAAATGTCACCAAATGTCCAGGAAAGGTTTTCTGGATGTCAAGTGGCCGTTTCCTCTCACCATGTGAATGAGTTCAGTGTAGAAGAATCAGAAATGTACAGATTAAATTTCACTTAAAACCCACAAATGGTTTTAAAGTGTTGGGAAAATATGCCTGGGGCCAAATCTGATTTGGGTTTGAAAAGGAATTTAGCCTCGTTGAGTGAAGTTGGGGAGGTCTGGAGGCAACGGGGTGCATTGCTCATTTTTTGCTGGGACTGAGGGTCCTGTGTTCCTCCCAGGGTGACTGAGAAAGGCCCTGCTCCAGAGGAAGTGTCCCGAACTCTGACCAGGGGGATCTGGAGACCGGCGCTCCCCAGGCCTTGAGAGCTTGACTCGGAACATTCTGATCACACTTGGAGTCGGCTCTCAGGCAGATGTATTCTAATCGGCAAGTCTGGTGCCAGTAAATAGCTGAGGAGCAGAGCCAGGCCCCATTGTTGTTATTCTGGGATCTCAGAATCCTCCTGGTGGCCCAGCCATCCTCGACTGGAAATCAGCCTCCCTGCCCCGCCCCTTCTCGCTTGCCTCTCCCGCTTCCTCCAGCTATTCAGGGCAGGCTCCCTCACCTCGCTCAAGGCCCTTGGAGTGATCCTCGCCTTGTCACCCCATTGCTACTCTCCTGTAGTTCAGGTCCTGATCGTCTCTCACAGGATGGCTGGACTCCTTCCTCCGACCTTGCTGGCCTTCAATTCCTCTTCCACAACTCACACGTTGTGAGTTTTCTGCAGCCCCTGTCAACTCTGGGGTCGCCTCCCTGCACCCCTTCCGAGTTTGTTTGAAGGGTTGCAGATTCCTCACAGGATATGCGTGGACCTTCACAATCTGGCTGCTTCTTGCTTTTATGTTTCTTGACCACTGTTTCCACCCCTCCCCCTACACCCCCGCACTCCTAGCCTTCTAATATGCTCCCACCGCTTGGAATACTTCCAGAAGTTTCTAGCTGGGGGATCTTGCGGAAGCTGAACAGCCCCCTGTGCTCATTTTCTTTGTTTATAAAGTGAGGGTGGCAGTGGCACTTGCGCAGGGTTGTTGAGGGTGAGGTAATGCGTGCATGCTGCTTCGAACACAGCCAGGCGCCGATGATGCTGCCTTCTCTTGCCTTTGTGTACCCAGTAACTCTGCACCTCAGACTCCCTCCTCCTTTCACCTCAAAGTCATAGATACACTGTAATGGCCACTGTGGCTGATGCTTCCCAAGACCACCCGCCTTCGTGGGGCCCAGCATTCCTGACAATAGCTTTGGTCGCATGGTGTTGCGCCCCACTCTAGCTGTGCCATACCCATCTGCACCCTGGCCTCCTGCACTGGATGTCAGCAGTGCGAGGGAGAGGACTGTCTCTCAGGCCCGGACACCCTGTGGACAGTAAATATGTGCCATAGAAAGCAAGAGCAAGTAACTCACAGGGAGAGACTAGGAGACCCAGGGAAGGTCATGCCTCCCCTCTTCCCTTCCCTCCTCTGCCCTCCCCTCCCTCCCCTTCCTCTCCCCCTCCCTTCCCTCTTCCCCTACCTCCTTCCCTCCCTTCTCCTCTCCTATGTCTTTCTTCTCTCCTCTCTTTATTTCCTTTTCCTTCCGCCCCTCCCTTCCTTGCTTGCTCCTCCCTTCCCCTGTTGAAATGGCATCTTGCTTTGTTGACATGGCATCTTGCCATGTCGCTAGGCTAGGTGAGAACTCCTGGGCTCAAGCCATCCTCTTGCCTCAGCCTCCCTAGTAGCTGGGACTATAGGTGCATGCTACCACACTTGGCTGGTATTATGCACAATGTTTTTTTTTTAATGAGCTGAAGGAAAAATAAGTTTACCACACCGGCATTTGGCAAAAGCCATTTTAACATTACAGATGTTCCTTCTGGAACTCAGAATGACTTACACTTCTGAATGTCATTGCAAATGTGCTGGACCAGTTGGGTTTGCCTTTGGCTCTTGCCTCTTGCCTCCCTCTCTACCTGTTTCCTGCCCCAGCTGCGGCTCCTCCAACCTGCTGCCACTGGTTGCAGCGCTGGCACCCTTTCTTTACCCTCCACACAGCCTGCATGTCTCCTGGTGCCCACAGTGGCTGGACAGTACAGCAGGGTATTTAGGTCTCAGGAGATTGTGTTTGGACCCAGGCTATGTCCCAGGCAAGAGGTGGTTTCTCCCACTCTGGGCCAGCCGGGGCAGCATCTGACACGGCTGGAGGAGTCATCACTCCAGCCAGCCATGGCTCATTAAAATGCCTGAGCTCACTGGGGACCGGCTTTTCCAAGTGAGTACTGCTCACAGGGCCATGGAGACAGATTAGTGTGGGTGTTTTCCAACACATCTGATTGGTCCCGTGGTCGCTTGAGCTGGAGAGGGGAGGAAGGTGTACAAGGCACAGAGGCGCTTCTTATGGGTTTGTACCTGCAGCCTCACACTGGGTACAATTTCTTACCTTTTCCCATCCTGCAGGAAAAAAATTTTTTTAAGTAATTTTCATCATTTCTGCATGTTACCTGTTATGAAAACTTGAAGAATTTAGAAATAACTTCCATCTAATATTTGATGCATGCTGTTTACTTTTAATTAATTATGTAAGAAAAGCATGACTTGTTAATAAGTATATTAAAAATTACATAGTTAATCACATTTGGTTGGGAAACACAATTTTAAAGTACAGAGGGAAATCTAGTTATGTTTTAGCACAGACAATAGGCAAAATCTAACTGTGTGATCTAATGTTTAAAATTCTTGGATTTAAAAATCAACTGGTTAATTGGTGGGAATTCTGAGTTATATTTCTAAGTGTTGACATTAAGAGATTTAAGCCACCTGCCATTATTTCTCCAAAGTATTCTGCTGCATGGGGGGATAACCTCATTTCCAGTAATGGAAGAAGCAAACGGGGTAGAATTCTTATGGTTTTCTTCCTTTAGCACTGGCTTCCTAAATATTGAACTTAGCTTGAAACACGAAGAGTTTTGACCAGATAAATGGAATTTAGAGATTAGGCCCAGAAAATCTAGGCGTGAAGGAGCAGAATCATCAGTTTTTAAGCTGCTGCGTAGAAGGCAGCTTCTAAGAATGTCTCCCTTCTTCCCTTTATTGGGGGTTAGACTTAGTGACTTGCTTCTAATGAAGAATGAGATGGAATGTCACGCTCTGGATTTAGTTATCAAAGACTGACCTCCACTTTGCCCTGCTTCTTCCTCTTTTCCCTCACTTGCTCAGATTTATAAGGCTAGCTGCCTTGTTGAAAGCACCCTCCAGGGCAGCCCCCAGCCAACATCTGGTGGGGAACTGAAGTCCTAAATCCAACACCCAGTGAGGAGCTAAGACCTTAGGTTCAACATCTGGTGAGAAACTGAGGTCCTGAGTCCAATATTAGGTGAGGAACCGAGCCTGCCAACAGCCAGGGGTTAAGCTTAGAAGTGAATCCTTCCCCTTGATGGGCCTTCAAGGGACCATACAGCTGCTTGACTCTTGATTGCAGTCTATGAGTTTCCTTGAGCCAGAATTCAAACTGTACCCAAATGCTCAACCCATTAAAATTATGTGAAATGATAAGTTTTGTTTTAATCCACTACGGTTTAGGGTGATTGTAGGTTGCAATACTCAATACACCTCACTACGTCACTGATTGCTATGCTCCTTGCCTTTAAACAATGCTGTGTACATTAAGAGATGCTTAGGTATTGATGGAATAACGTTAGAAATACAACAGTTTCATTGGAAGCAGCCTGACTGGTAGCATATGCAACTTAGGAGCAAACCACCTTGTGGCTAGAACCACAAATGTGCTCATCTCTTCTCCCAATTACATTGAAACACATAAGGAACCTCTCAAAAGACATGTTTGTTTGGTTGATTTAAAAAGATGTCATTGCTAGGTGTGGGGGCATGTGCCTGTAATCCCAGTACTTGGGAGGCTGAGGCAGGAGGATTGCTGTGAGTTTGAGGCCAGTCTAAGATACATAGTAAGTTCAAGGCAAGTTCTGAATTACACAGTGAGACCCTGTCTCAAAAAAATACCAATAAATAAATAAAATAAATAAGCCATTGCCACCTTTCCTGATGTGAACCTGGGTGATAGTGGAGATGAAATAGCACCCAGTTGGCAGGGAAAGACAGTGTGGAGGTTCCTGGGGGTGGTGTTGAGGGGCCAGGACTGGAGACAGCAAACGTCCCTCTGCTCACATTTGATTGGCCCACATTCAGTCACATGAACAAAGCACATTGCAAAGGAAGCTGGGAAATATAGTCTAGTTTTACGCTGAGAAGGAGCAAGAGGCAAATTTTGGCAATACAGCATTGTCTGCTAGAGTGATGACCTCTTAATTCCATTGCATGAAGTTTAATTGTGCATTTATGATACAGAGACATTACACTGAGTGTTGAAGATACAAACGAGTGGGAAAAGTGTGGTCTGCATCTTCAAAAGCACTGCAGTCTAGTTAAAAGGGCCTGTTTGATGAAAGATAGCTTGGAAGTAAAATCTGAGACCAGCTTCTACTGTTCCCATATGAAAAACAGGTGCTATACACTGTTCTGTTCATGGGCAGAATGGCACAAGCTAATCCTGCGGAGATTTTATCCCCAAAGCCAGGGGCTACAAAACCGTTTGACAAAAAACTGTTTGTCAGAAATTATGGAGAGGGCACAACGTTCTCTGTCCCTTAGTGGCAAGTTTGACTTCTAGGTGGCATGTGTGGGAACCAGTTGAGGCAGTGTTTCGACACTCCAGCAATCTCTATGTATAGAAATAACATTGTCCAGGGCTGTTTTCAATATTTCTGCCAAGCACTGGGGGAACAGAGTGTAAATTGGAACAAACTAAGGAAAAATGCCTTGAGACTATAATTTGTTTTTTTGTTTGTTTGTTTTTCTTCCGGTACCAGGAATTGAACTCACGACCTTGTGCTTGCCAGGCAGGTGCTGTGCCACTGAGCTATATCCCCAGCCCCGAGACTATGATCGAAAGTCAAAGTAGACTAAAGCCCAAAAGCTCCAAGAGAGTTCTGCTTTTGAACATGTGTGCTACGCAAGAATGTTCATCATAGCACTGCTTGTCATAGAAAAACCTGGAAACATCACAAATGGATAAACTATGGTCTAATTGCAGGACTGTTATACAGTCATGAATGTAAAAAAATTATAACTTTGTGTATTAGCATGAGTGAATCTCAGAAATATAATACTGAGTGCAAAATGCAAGTCTCGTAGGAATATATAGGAATGCCTAAGAAGGAGTGATTTTATATAGAGTTTAATTTATAAAGATTTAAAAAGCACACAACACTAAATAGCATAGTGTTTTGGGATATGTATGTCAGGATGTGGGTAGCAGATTCACGGCAGCACTGCCATGTACTCTGGAGGGGAGAGGGTGATGGGTACGGAGGTGGGTCAGGCCTCCACTCCTCCATCTCTGTTCTTGACCTTTACCTTCAGGAAAATGAACCACGTTAACTTTCCTGCTTCTAGTGTCAACCCTGGCACTAATGTTGAAAGAAGGAGATGTTGAATGTGTGGAAGGCCTGAGAATGAAAAAAAGATCAGGGGGCTGGGGATTTAGCTCAGCTGCAAAGCGCCTGCCTGGCAAGGGCAAGGTCGTGAGTTCGGTTCCTGGTAC
>NW_004955416.1:21371290-21418651 GCF_000276665.1 Chinchilla lanigera
AAAAAAAAAAAAAAAAAAAAAAAAAAAAAAAATGATCAGGTCAGGTTCCCTGGCCCTACCTTACATGACAAATTTGTATATATGAGCCAGGAGATCTGTACTGAACAATTATTATACCACTCTCCAGGGTAAAGCTATTCCTTGTGTTCATCTCATTTCACCCTCATGGCCCTGAAAGTTCAAATGGTTATTCTCATTTTACAGAGAAAGAATGTTATATTCAGGGAGGCTAAGGATTTACCTACGGTCATCGTGATGGACATGGGGACTTTGGTTTCAACCTCTAAGTACAAAGATGACAAAAAATATGATGAATGTTTACATTACAAAATGATTACAATAGAAGACACATTGCAGTTAATCTTCCACAAAATACTCCCTTCACTTCAAACACACTTATTCCATCTTTCTTGCCACCCTCTGAAGCAGTTCTGGGAGTCCTCATCTGTGAGTATCTTTTCATGGCTGTGCTTCATTGTCTTGAATTGATTAAAAATATTTACGTCAATTTCTGTTAAATAAAAACACTATAGGGTGTCCTCATCCACCCGATTCACCAGATCTGGAACCATGTCACTTCCAGTTCTTCCCCAAAGTCAAATGACCATGAAAGGTAAATGTCTGGAATTGATTCAGGACATCAAGGCAGTAATGACAGTGCAAGTGAAGACACTCAGAGAAGAGGATCCCAGAACTGCTTCAGAAAGTGGCAAGAATGATGGGACAAGTGTGTTTAAAGCAAGAGGAGTATTTTGAAGGTGATTAGTGTCAATGTGCCTTTCACTACTTTTTAAAGTATTTAAACATTTACCATAGCTTTCAATCACCCCTCATACATGGATGCAGGAGTCCAGGAAACATACCCCCCAAAGTCTAGTGGGACATGACTTCATCTGAAGCACTGTCCCTGTATAAACCCCATTTCAGCCTGGCAGCCCCTTCCTCCATTTAATTCAATGTTTTGCTCCAGGGTGCATCAGGAGGAGGGCAGGTAGAACGTTTGTAGAGTTCTCCCCACACTGGCTGTGAAGGTCCACACCTCCGAGCTGGTGGCTTGGTGCTCACTCTCAGATGTGGTCAGTTTTGCACGTGTGGTACACATTAGTCCATGGGCAGGACGTGCTACGACACAGTTCTAATGAAATTTGGGTTTGCTGCAATTTTAATAAACCATCCAAGACAGCCAGATTCCTGGCATTTTGTTGGCAGTAAGGGACTGGAAGATGTAGAAAAATTCCTATCCTCATGATGGATTAGGTTATTTTCATCTTGTACAAAGTTACTCGCAGTTGAAAGGCTGGACAAGATAGCTCTTGATTAAATGAAAATTGTGCCTGACGAGTACATAAATTATGTAGCGGAGCAGCAAAAAATTGGAATGTGCTTTTATTAGCTCAGTCCCCTTAATGGTTTAACACAGAGCCAGAACCTTTTCCTACCTCACAAGTATATCAATAGCGGCACTGTGGAGGCGCTTCCTTGATGAAATACCCCGGGGCTGGGGATTGAGCTTTGGAAATGCGTGTTCCCTGCTTCAGTTATTGCCACTTTTATCCTTGGAGTTGTATCTTTGTGCTTTGTGCTTGTTCAGCCCTGTGAGACTTTCCCTGCTACGTCCACACATTTCTGTACCTTATGGGTATTTGCTTGGCCTGTCAGCCTGAGAACTGCACTCCCCATCCTCACCCATCCACATCATATTCCCAGATGGGAGCTCTTGACTTAAATATTTGGAATAACTGCTTAATTCTTGCAAGACTGCAGAATTGGCAGCAACTTTTCAGATGAAGATTTAAGAGTCTGAGGACATTTAGGCCTGAAGGGAGTTGCTTGGATAGGAATTTAGTCTTCTGTCTTGGAGACAAGCTGGAGGAGCTGCGCCCTGGGTTTAGGACATAGGGTTAACTGGGGCTCCTACTCACGGCAAGGCTGCCCTTGGCAACCAGTGAAACAAGGGAGAGACCTAGTGAGGAGAGACGGGTTGGAAAAGCCGGAGCAGAGGAGATTGGGAAGATGAAGCCTGCAGGTGCCTGAAAGAGGAGGATTCTTTCAGGAACAAATGAAAAGTAAAACTAAAAGCAACAAAAGAAACACAGCGAAGCCTGGGCGCCGTCCTGTGGCTTTGGAGTACGTCTGCGGCCAGCAGGGGAATAGACTACAGGCCGGGCATTGGTAATCCAAAAATCTGAAATCAGAAATGCTCCCAAATCTGAACTTTTTCTAGGGTCAACATGGTGCCACAAGTGAGAAATTCTACACCATGAAATCTTGTTCTGTGCACAAAATTATTTAAAGTAGCATATAAGTTACCTTTAGGTTCTACGTATAAGGTTTATATGAAACAAAAATGAATTTTGAATTTAGACATGGGTCACAGCCCCAGGATATTTCATTATACACATTGAATATAATAATGCTCCAAAATCCCCCCCCCCCAAAATCCCAAATCAGAAGTATATCTGATGCTTATCTCAAGCATTGTAGATAAGGGATACTGGAACCCACCAAATGACCTTCAGAACCAGCTCTGTGTGATAGACACCTAAAATCCCCAAAATGGCACGGGCCAGGGCGCGCTTCTTTGCTCTTCTTCAGACCCTACGCGCATGCGCCAAGAAACCCCCCAATCCTCTCGAGATAGGACACATCGCCTACCCGTATTAACTCCACCTCTACCCTAACCTAATAAAAATCCGTTCCCCGGCTCAGCTCCCTCCTCTGAAGGTCCTTGCAATCTCCTGCAACCCTCCCGCGCCAGCAATAAAAGCTTGTTTTTATCTCCGTCAGTGTCTCTCCATAGCGCCAAAACCTAACACTGTGGACCTTGACACAGAGTTCTTTTTTCAGGTATTTAGAATTTCCTGCTTTCCATTCTCTTCTTATTAAATTTTGGAAGAAAGATGGGCCTATTCTCAGCTTCCAAATTTATAGAAAAATCTCAAGTTTTTGAAATGTTTATGCTTTTTTGCTCTCAGTTCCAGGCTCAAAGAGATCACTGTTCCCGTGATCAGGCGCTCCCTGGTGACACTGCTCTGAATGGTGACGCAGCAGCGTGGATCTCAGCTGCGGTGGGCGTTTTGCACGATGGCTCTGTGGTCGCACGTGGACAGTCTTGGGAGCCTGGACTGTCTTTCACCGTCTGAGTCATTCTGTCAGCTCTTCTGAGGCTGCAGGGTTTGTCCCAAGTTTCTGTGGCCTGCTTGCTTAACGGGGCTCAGTGCTGCTGTCTGAGCGGCAGCCGTGTTTCTCACCTTTAGCTGTCAGCCGTGGGTCCCCCCCAGCTCTCATTTCTGAGTCCTCCCTTCCCCTCTCTCTACTGTTCCCGTCCTTACCCGTGGGTTCTGCAGAAAGCTGTGGGCAGAGGAGAAGTTGAGTTGTGCAGACAAGAAAGAAAAACCTACCCTTCTTCTGGTCAGTGATGATTTTTCTTTCCTTTTTCTTTTTTTGTACTGGGGTTCGAACCCAGGGCCTTCACACTGAGCTACATCCCCTGTCCTTTTAATTTTTTTTTTTTTTTTTTGAGACAAGTTCTTTCTAAGTAAGTTGCTCAGGTTGGACTTGAACTTGCAATCTTCCCGGCTTGGCTTCCCAGAGTGCTGGGATTATAGGCATGCACCACTATACTTGCCAGGCAATGTTCCTTACTGTGGAAATACACATAGCGGAAGGAGAAGATAGGTGATGAGAAGGAGACAAATCCAAAAGACTAGGCAAGAAGAAGTGGAGCTCTAGAGAAAGAAGAGAATCCAAAATTCCTGGGGGTGGGAAGGAGACAGGGAGACCAGACTAGACATGGAGCGTGAGCTAGACCTCAGGAAGCAGGGATGGGCTGAGAGGGTTTCCCACCATGCACTGTGCCTGCTCTTGTCATATACAGAGTAGGGGTTACCCGGGTCTGTTGTCCAGGGCTCTGTGCCCAACTGTGGCCAGCAGGAGAAAGGACAAATGATGGTTCTTAAGTGGAGAGTTCTTAGCCTTGGCTGAACATTAGCATAGCTTAAGGAATTGAAAAACAAAACAAAATAATACCAAGCCCAACACTCATGAGCTGTACCCTTGGCCAGTCCTTCTCCAGTCTGTGTGTGAGAATTTTCCAAGAATCTTGTTGAAATATAAGATCTGTCAATACCAGCTGGAGGAGTCAGGGCCTGGGCGGGCCTGAAGTTCTGTGCAATGCTATTGGTGCTAGATCGAGGGGCAAGAATCCAGAACAGTTCAATCACAGTCTCTTGAAACTGGATCTGAGTCGTTCATGTTGCAAAGATCTCCCTATGGTTTTGGGGTTCATAACACTGCCTTGTAGCCCAGTAAAAGACAGGGGTACAGGAACTTAGAGGAGCCACCACAATGAAAGCTCACCCACTGATGGGCGTGAGGAGTAGTCTAAGAGGGATCAGTTTTTTATGGAATAGGCAGAAGGACCCTACATTTGCTTGAAGACATCAGGGGATAGTCCCTTGTGGCAGGTGGCACTGGCCTCGCTCTGGAGATGCCACACTGATCACCCTGTAACTTCAGAATACTCCCAGCTCTGTCCAAATCTAGGACTTCTGAGGTCAGGGGATCCCCTGGGGAGGATGGATAGAGTCACCAAGCTCACTTCACTGTAGGTTCTTCTAACTACTCTGATTCTCTTTTGGAGGTGATCCTAGGGGTTATCTTTTGAACTTTATAAAGACTTCTCTTGAAACCTCAAAATGGTCCAGACAAGTCTGGGTCAAATGTATGAGGTGGTTTCTAGTGAATGGGAGAAGAAATTGCAGCTAGAACTTTTAGCCTAGAACTCCAGACACTCAAACTAAACAGAATTCAGTGGCAAGACTTTGGGAGGAGAAGAACGTAAGTACACGTGGCCAGGTAGGAGTTAGTTTGTGGCCCCTTGATGTCCACCTAACTTCTTTCATGCAGCATCCATATCAGATTTTCCAGTGTCCTCATATTTGCCTCAGAAGACCATTTTTATTCTTCAAGAAGCGTAAAGAACTGGCTAGAATAGTATGCCCTCAGTTGGCTATCCAGGCCTAATGGAGCTTCTCTGGAAGCCAGAATTCAGTCGTACCCCTTTATCAGTTTCCTTGGACATCGTAACTCATTCTCATTTTTGACTGCTTTGTCATCCCCGAACTTGGTCAATAGGCCATTATTCTAGGGATTGCTGTTATATTTTATTGATAAGAGCCTGGAGTATTTGTCTCAGTGAAACTCAGAGATTTGCAAGCGGAGTAAAATCTTACCACCTTGGCTATACAAGGAGGGCTACTGTGAAGCATAGCACACTTCAACGAAATAGTCTTAGCATTTACCACGTTATAGGAAATGCAATAAGTGCAGATTTGAGTTAAACTGAATTTAATCGCCTTAAACACACACTGCAGTTGAAACCTGGTTAACAAGTATTATCTAAAACAGAGATCCTGGGCGAGAATCAGTTAAGAATGACTATAATTAGCAATTGTTGATCACTGTCAATTTAAATCCTCCAGTATTCCTAAAGTACTTAGAGGTGCTTAAAAAGTATTTGTCTTCTTAAGAGGCTTTAAAAATATTTCCTCTACAATCTTGTTGACATAGTTAATTAACAGTTAGAACAATAGACCCAAAGCTTTCTTCCCAAATTGCACTGTGGTAAACCTCAGTCACAACACAATTATTTCCCAAATTCCACCCTTTGAAAGGTGGGTGGACCTGTGAGGTGCAGGACTGAGCCGCAAGAACATTCTCTCCGCACATCTCACCCTCCAACCCTGCTCCACCGATGGTTTTTGTTCAAAAATGTTTTGGATTTCTCCTTTTCCCCCATGGAACTGTTTTTACTTACAATATCTCTGACATGGCTGTCCCAGTCCCAAGTGAGCTGTTAAGTGGCGAGCTGTATTTTTCCCCTGGCCACACTGCTCCCCACAAGCAGTGTGGGGTGTCAGTAGGAAGGTCGGCTCTGTGGCCTGGGGCTTCGAAATATAAACAAATCTCATAGAGGCTGAACATTTTAATTATGTGGAAGGAACCAGCTGTAGAGGAGGGAACATCTGAGCTTTTTCACACATCCAAGAGTGTGTTAAAGATATGTACAGGTTTGTCGGTGACAGGTGTTATAATACACAGAAAGGAAGAAGGAAGAATTGAGAAAGGGCAACTTTGGGTAGACTGTGGGGTGACCAGAAGTATGGCCTTGTGGAATCTTCTAGAAGTCTCCATAGCTGTGGTGAGGGCTGCGGCCTGCCTGGTCCTCTCTCGCGCAGGGGTGTACGAGGTAGACTACAAAAACGGCCCTGAATTCCTTCTATGCAGGCTTGGCACTGTGTATGACATGACTGCACGGATCTTCCCATCACGAAGATGAACCTGGTTTTCCACCTCTAGTGAGGCTGGCCTTAATCTTGTGATACTGTATTAGCAACAAGGACAGGGCTATGAAACACATATACGTGAGGCTTGCCCTCTTGTTGAGTTTGGGAATCCTGGGGACACACACAGGCTGGCCTGCTAGACACAGGGTTCACTCCTGTTTCCTCAGCTGATGTCAAGCCAACATCAGATGCATAAGTGAGGCCCTCTTGGGCCACCATCCAGTGCCAGCTGAGCCTACCTAGTCCAGAAACACCAGCCAGTTTACACAGGGTCATGAGAAACAATTAGTGTTGTTTGGTTACTAAGCTGTAGAGTGGCTTGTTACACAGCAAAAGTGAAGTGATACGTGAACATTGCCTAAACTTTTTCATGTATAATTTTTACCAGGAGACAGTATTGGATAGAAGTAATAGAAGTAATTAGGTAATAGAATAGAATAGATAGAAGTAATTAGGGTAATAGAATCTTGACTTTCTGGGTTCAAAATCTGCCTTACACACTTCCCACCTGTGAGGCTTCTCTGCTCCAGCTAAGTCCTGACCTCAGAGAGAAGGGAACCAGGGGTTGAAAACTCTTGGCATGGTAGCTGGCCCATGGCAGACACCCAGCAGTGTTCAGTGTGGCTGTGGGTGGGGCACTTGTGAGTGATACTGGTTTTCCTTCCTTAGGAAATACTCATGATTATTCGGCTTTTGGTGGGTCTGGGTGGGTTGTAAGGCAAATTCCATTGTGCTTTCTCAAATTCACATCTTCTCTTGGGGAAATGTGCTTAATCATGGAAATGAACAAAGGCTGTACAGGGGACAAGGAACAGAAGAGAAAGGAGGACCGGATCAGTAGGATCCACATATTCTTTCCTTCCATTTGGCCAGAAGTCAAAGACAGAACAACACAAGCAAGGAAGCGAGACCCACCAGGTGGCTGGCTACAGGTGCTTGGAGTGCCAGGATTGGTTTTCAGCCTAGCCCACCATGTCACCCTCCCCTCCTCCTTTGCTGGGCCATAACCCTGCTAGCAGGGCTCAGGAACAGCAAATTGCAACATGTTCCCCTTAAATCACTAACATCTACAAACTTCATCAGATGGTGAAGGATTATACCTGAGCCTGAACGCCAGGCTGCGTCCTGGAGTGGGACTTGTCAATCAAAAGCTGCTATTTTGAACTTTTCCCTACCAAGGTGACTCTTAGAAGAAGTTTCTAGCAGGCCAAGGCCATTTGCTTGTCCCACTATTCTGTCCCACTTGGCTGGATGTGGCTTGCCCAGTGCCCCGGCTTTGGACCCTTCACGATTTTGAATGACATCTTCATTGCAATGGGGAAGTGGCCACTCAGCAAGACTCTCAAACTCCTGGAGTCATGACTCACTGGCCTGCCTCCCAACTATCTGGCATCTGTCAGCTCAGTGAGAAATGTGACTACCTGTCAACACCTCTTAGCTGTGTCTCTGTCCCCAGTTTCTCTGCCTGGGCCTGGCCAGTCTCTCACTGCCCACACTCTACAGAGCCTCCCACTCTTACGGGCACGTGCTCCGGTGGGGCAAAGGCAGTACCGCTTTGTTTCAGATCTGACCCACTGATGGGGGACATCTGGGCTGTAAGTTACCAGCGGTCCCTGGAGTCCTCTTGAGTTGCCACAAGTCCTGGTGGAGGATTGTCTGCAGGTTTTTAATCAGCAGACTCTGCCGTCATCAGGAAGGACATTAAGTCAGGCTGGCTGATTGCCAAGGAGATCTTGGTCCTTTCAGGCTGGAGAGGAGGGGACCGTTCTCTCTTCGAGTTGTCAATCTTGTTCTTTTCTTGGAGCGCAGAACCATCTTTAAACACTAGAACCAAACCCAAGCAGATGAAAACAGCTGACTCCTAAGTGGAGCTGACAATGATGCCCGGAGGAAAGGAGGGAGGGGAGGCCAGGCTCATAAATAGAGCTCTTGTATATTTGGGGCTTTTGCTGAAAAGAAGAGTTCGCTGCCTAAGCATCAAACTTGAAATCAGCCTTGAGAATTAGACAAGAATTTCTCTGAGTGTAGTGAGTTTCTGCTGTCCTTGGACTGAGCAGTCCTAGGCCCCTGAAGAATTTCAGGCTGATGTGTCAGACACATTTTGGGGCAGGAGCCAAAGTAGAGCATACTGGGAAGTTCCCTAGGACCTCTGTTCTGGCAAGTGGGAACTTACTTGGGCTTGCTGTTGCAGGCTCATTTCGTGGAACCTGAGGCCAGTATGTGTGTGGTGGTCTTCCAAGGTCCCCAGTTCCCACCTGCTGCTGTGGTCAGCCTGCCTGCTTTCATTCTGACTTCCTCCATTGCTTAGTAAGAACCCTGACAAGTAGGCTGCGTCTTATTTATTTGTCCCTTACTTGAGGATTAAATCCACTTATCCCTCTCCTCCACTGAGTTATGTTTGACTTCTTCAAGTTTGATGAGCTTCTCAGATTGAAAGCAAAGTGTTTCATTACAGGGCCCAAAGGCGGTCCCAGGCTGAAGCCCTTAGGTTAGTTGTTCTCTGCCTTGGATGCACAGAAAAGTCAGTGAGGGAAATTTTAAAAATGTAAGCACCTGGTCTCATTTAGAGCATTTTAAACTCCCTGGAGTTAGGTGCTCAGGACATCTGAATGCTAACCCTGTTGATATACTACGTTGCCATATTTGAGAACCATTACCTTAAATAAATGGCAAATAATCCAATTTACTCAAGGGCCATTTAGATCAAATAAAAGTATTTATAGGCAGGCTTTAAAAAATCTGGAGTAAATGTAAAGGTACCTAATGGGGCTGTTCACTCAGATTTCATTGCCTAGCATGTGTGGAGCCACACTCTAAGGATGCAAAGCTGAGCAAAGAGTTGTAGGTACAGCACCAAGGGCTTTCTGTATGGTAGTGAAGAACTAGCCAAACTACCCAGATCTAGCATTCAAAGCTGATAGTTGTCAAAGATGAAGGAAGGAAAGTGCTAGGAGAGTAATTACTCTTCAGGGCTTGGGCAAGTAGGGGAAGGGTCAGGGAAAGATTCTTTCGGGGAGACATAGTCACGGAAGTGAGAGATAAATGGGAGTTCGCTGGTAGAGGAGGGAGGACCATGGTACAGGCAGAGAACAGGGGAGCCTGTAGTCTTTGAAGATCCGACAAAGGGCCTCTTCCATCCAATTCAGCGCACCAAAGGGGAGAACGTCTGCAGATGAGGACCAAAAGGAAGCCAGGGTCCAGGTTATGCCATCCTGAGCTTTCTTGAAATCCTGAGCTGCAGATGGACCCTGCAGGAGTTATAGGGTCAGATGTGCTGGCCAGAGGGAGACTGGAGCTCTGGGGCAGGAGCAGAAATGAGCCTTGCTTGGAGGCAGCTGGAATAGTCCAGGCAACAGGATGTTGTCTTAGGTCAGAGTGGGAGGAAGAGTTTGAAAGTTTTGTATGGGTAGGATGGTGTGGGGAACGACTGAGACTGCTTCAGAGCTCAGGGGCATCTAAGGACACCTGAGGGCGTGACCCCACTTGTCTAGCACAGGTGCACAGTGGGAAGGAGTTATGTAACTGTGTCTTAGCACAGTTAAACATGTATATACTGGTTATGGCACTATGTAAGAATGTAAATATGAGATAACAACCTGCATAAGAATTATACAATAAAGATGCAATTGGCTCTTATGCTCTTGTGCTCTTGCACTCTTGTGCTCTGCTCTGCTCCATGCTGCCTGCTGTTCTTCCTGATGTCTTGCACATGTGCATTCTTTAACCTTGGGACCTCACCCATGAAAATATCCTTTGGGCCCCCGAAAGGGCTGACAGATGGACTCAAGATTTTGAACAGAGCCTGGGTGTGAAATGTGGTATCAGTCATAACTTTCTGGGTGTTGAGTCATGGGCTGAGTTTGGAGTCATGCCTTCCTGGGTGCTGAGTCATAAGTTCTGAGTGCTGACTTCCTGGGTGCTGAGTCATGAACTGAATGCTGAGTCATGACTGCCGGGTGCTGAATTGTGCAGGGCCTTGCCATTTGCAGGGCTGAGGTGGCAAAGTGTGTGTATGCATTTGTGTGTCTGAGATGTGTGCATGTTAATTATGAGCTCAGTGTGTGGTCATTGTAATAGACAAAAATTTTAAAAAATAGAACTTCTTGTTTAGTTATAAAATATTAATATTTGGACATTTTTGAGAGGAATAAGGCTATAGATATCTTTAAAAATCTTTTGATATAATTACACACATATATTTATTATGTTCAACATGTTATTTTGAGGTACACATACACTGTGGAGTGGCACAATCAAGCTAATATATATATATTATGTATATATATCAAGGACTTTTTTTTGTTGAGAACACTAACAGTCTACTCTTACCAACTCTCAAGAATATAGTACAGAGTTATTAACAGTAGTTACCCTGTTAGACAATAGATTTCTTGATTTATTCCTTGTGTCTAAACAGAACTTTGTGTCCTTTGACCAACGTTTCCTTACCCTCTCTGTCCCCGGCAACCACTGTTCTAACTCTGCTGCTGGGAATTCAACTCTCTTGGATTCCACCTAGGAAAGAAGCCATGAGGTGTTTGTCTTTTTGTGCCTGGCTTATTTCACTTAACATAAAGTCTTCTAGATTCATCCACCTGGAGGAGAGTTTTCTAATCTTCTATCCCTTGCCTTTGTGTAGAGTGGCTGGTTTCCACCACTATGCCGTCAATCCCTCCTATGTCCATGGGGACAGGACAACACTCAGAGAGGGGGAGCCAACACTCAGAGAGGTAAAGGCTCTGGACTAACACCTCACAGAGGGCCTGGGCTTCTGTTGGAGTCAGTCCTTTCCTTGGTTTCCATTTGCTGAGTGACTGCCGTAAGGAGTACTTTCTAGGTGCTGGAAGGCACTGAGCTGAACCTGGTGCATGAGTGGAAGGAGGGCAGTGGCTGCCCATGCTCACACTACGGGCCCTCTCTTCACTCTGAGTGGGACTGAGCAGACACAGCTGAGCTATAGCACTGGCACAGCTCCAGTTCTGCCACCAGGGCTGGGGCGGGTGGTTCTGGTGGCTTCTGGTTGCACAGGTCTTGATGGCTCCTGCCCTCAGTGGGCAGTGGGAGGCACAGAGCTTCCCATTGCCATTCCCCCTCCTCTTTGGAGGGTCCTGCCTGGAGGAGTTTGCCTTGACCCTTCTGCTCTGTGACCTGGAATCTGGGCAGCCTAGGACATCGCCCCTGAGCTCAAGGTCCCCGCCTTTCTTAGCCAACTTAGGCACTGGCTCTCAGTGTCAAATGCTGGCATTGACCTTGGACTTCTCTACTCTAATTTATTCCTCTTGGCTGTCAGGCCACAACCCCCACCCAAGGAAGGCTGGGCTCCAGTAGTGAGTAGATTCCATTTTTTTGTTTGTTTGTTTTTTTTTTGGGTTTTCTCCGGTACCGGGAATCGAACTCACGACCTTGCGCATGCCAGGCAGGCGCTTTTGCCGCTGAGCTAAATCCCCAGCCCCGAGTAGATTCCATTGATTGTTAAAGGAACTGTCTAAAGCAGTTGTCACGAGTGCCAAAAGAGATGACACCACTGAGTTTTCCAACGCTGAGGCCAAATAAGTCAGCAAAATGCTCCTGGTGGCTTCTCAGACAGTCCTCCAAGGGGCAACAGCCTTGGGGCTTTGCAGCCACCTGGGGGTCATGGCAGCAATGGTCTCAGGTCTCCAAGGGCATCTCTGAATGTCCCCCTCTCCTTTTGACTGTTGAAATGGTTCCCAGCAAACACTCTTTCTCTCTCCATCGCTGATCAGCCAGAGGAATCTGCCTCCTCTCCCCCTCAGTCTTGTCTCAGCACTATTCCTGGCACAGTGGGTCTCAAAGGATCCCTTTTCTAGATTTCGCCTTTTAGTCTTTATTACAGGCAATTTGTTTACAGTCTAGGTGTAAGAACCACGTTGCAATGATTGCACAATCTGACTTGGCAAGAACATTTCAGCCAGGTCCAGGTAGTGGTTGGGAGTCTTAGGATAAAAGTATGAGAATTCAATGACAGAGTCCACCTGGGACATTTTTCAGATGCAGAAATGATGCTACAGAGAGGAGAGCTGTGCGATTCAAGACCATGCTGGGTCCTGCAGCCCAGTCCCTTGTCCACACCCCACAGACCTACTTCATAACACGCCTCCTGCTTACAGCAACCTATTTGCACTACCTGTTCTCTTCCACTTTGGTATCCCTTCACCAAAACGCTTGGGACTGGAAGTGTTTCAGATCTGAAATATTTGCATATGCATGACGAGATATCTTGGAGGCTGGGATCCAACTGTAAACACAATATTTATGTTTTATATACAACATGTATGTGTAGTGTAAAGATAATTTGATGCAATATTTTTATAGTGATTTCATTTCCACCATGACCTGTCAGGGAAAGCTTTAGATGTGGCATTTTTCTCTTGTTTTGCCAGGTTGTGCTTAGAGTTTTAGAGTTTGGAGGACTTCGGACTACAGATTTTTGGCTAAGAGATGCTTAACAATAGTCTCCCTTATCCAAAGGGAATAAATACATACCCAGGTGCACAGTGGCTGCCTGACCTGCAGATAGTAGTGGATCCTAAGTACAAGCACTGTGACACTTCACAGTTGAGCTGATGAGTGAGTCACCTACAGAATGATGAAATGCTGCTACTCTAAACAAAGGGTGGATTCATATCCAGGCAGAGATGGAGCTGGATAGTGTGATTTCTTCATGCTATACAGACTGGCTTACAATTGAAAACTTATGATTTTTTTTTTTTTAGTATTGGGGACTGAACCCAGGGCCTTCACACTGAATTACATCCCCAGCCCTCTTTAAAAATTCTTTTTTATTTTAAGACTGGGTCTCACTAAGTTGCTAAGTTGCCCAGGCTGGGATCAAACTTGTGATCTTCCTTCCTCAGTCTCCCAGAGTGCTGGGATTACAGGTGTGTACCACCATACCCAGATACATGTTGCTTATTTCTGGAATTTTCTATTTAGTATATTTAGACCCCAGTTGATTGGTGGCAAGTACAACTGTGGAAAACAAAACCGTGAGTAATGGGGGTAACGGCTGTGACAGCTGGACCCCGGCCACCGTCCATCTCTGAGAGCTGCAGCCTGACCGTGGGTGGGTTGGTGACAGCTGACACTGCCGAGCTCATCCTGGGCCCTCACGCTGCTCTGGGTGTGGAGATAGGAATGCAGTCCCTCCTCATGGCTGCCATGGAAAAAGCATTTCTGCTTGCCTGAGTGACAGACCGGAGACTCAGGCACACTGGGGAGAAGAGGCGCCTTCATTGCACCCTCTGGGCTGGCAGAACCAGGATTCAGACCCCTGCCAGGTGCTCTTAGCCTCTATGTGGTACTGCTTTTGAGTCAGAACCACTGAGGTTCTAGAGCCCGGGATGCTCAAAGGAGGATTTGGGATGCTAAGTTGGGCAATGGGTCTGTCCCATTTTGCAAAGGCTGACCCACAGGAAAAACCAGCCAAGAAAGGCACTTGCTCACTTTGCAATTGTGTTACACCAGATGCAGGCGCACGGTGCTCCATAAAAGCGGTCGTTTGTGCTGATGGAGAATCCACCTTCCCTTCCTGTGCCTTTTCCCAGGAGGCTGAGCCGTGTCATCCTGCCCTGCCCCGTAATTTAGAAGAATAGCAGTAATGATGACAACCAAAGCCAGTTGCATCCTCAGGGAGAGTCCTGAGAGGCAAACTATAATTATCTAAATTAGACTCTGAGGGGGATGTAAGTTTTACAACCTGCCACAGAAGTGTTCTGCCACAGAAGGGAGCATTGCTAATGTCTCTTTCTGCTGAAGGTGTGGCTTACAAGGGAGTGCCGCCTGGCTACTTTCCACGTGAAAGAAACGGCATTCTTTGCCAAAACCGGCTGAGGGAGTTCCTAGTACTTCAGGATGGTGATGATTGAGAGGGCTGCTTCTAGAAATTTCTGAGGGTTCTCCTGTCAGTGAAGGAAGTGTTTGGGCTTTTTCCTAAATTACATTCCCATTAAGAACCAAGTAGTCCTTGCATGTTCTTGATCCTCAAATTAATCCCCCTTCTCAAGTGGTGGCAAATTTCTAGTGATTTTCCTCACGAGCGTTTCTGTGACCAAAGGCCAGAGGGGCCCGTGAGGCTGAGGGCCCTTGGGCAGGCTGTCTAGTTGAGTGACACCTTTCCACTCACAGGTCTCCCGAGGGCTTTCTCTAAATTGGCACCCAGCAAAACTACAAATGCTTAAGGCAGGGGATGAATTTGGGCTTTGTGGTCAGGCAGCTTGTGTTTAAATCCAGGCTTGGCCCCTTGCTCACCTTGTAGCTCTATGCCTCCCCTGTGACTTTAGCCTGGTTTCCACCTGTGCTACCCGTGTCCCAGAGTATAACTCCTGCCCCTGTATGGAGGTTTTGCTCAAGATAGGCCGAGGCTGCCGAACCACAGAATATATACTGTCCCCACCTGCCTTGCCAAGCCATTCCAGTAATTTTCCACTCACTCCTCCTTCTGTGATTTTCCATTTCTGGATCCCTCTGGTCTCTTTTTTTATCCCTCCTTTCCATTTCCCCAGAACCTTCTCCTTTGTTCTCTTTCTATTCTCTCTTTACAAGCCTCAGCCACCTGTCCTGATAGGTGTTGAGCTCAGTCCCTACTGATGTTTCTTCTCCGTGGTCGCAGTTGGAACAGAATCTGCCTCACGACCTTCACATGTGACCAGCACTGTTTTGCATTTTCAGGGCTCAGCTTTGTGAACTGTAAAATGGAGATACGAGTGTCCTTGCTTCTAACTACACGATATGACTGTAATAATAGTTACATGTCATGCGCCATTAGGATTTGTCTCCCAAAGTGCAAGCCATGTTTGTAACGTGCAAACATCAGTGGCGTACTCAGTGGGAAAAATGCCCCCAGTACTCAAATGCACAAGAGCCCTGGCATTTACCAGCTAAGAAAGATGGACTAGATATCTTAAAAAGGTGCACAGTCTGTGCCAGTCGGAGTTGCGGGGCCTTCAGCAGCACGGAGGACACGGGGAAGGTTGAAACTAGGTTGTACCAGGCCCTGTCAGGTGCTCTGGTTTTGCCTTTAGGTCAGCAGGAGAGTTTGAGCACAGGCAAATTTTACTGGGATAGGGTTCTTTCACAGGCGGCGGTGTTTGATAGAAGGGGTACTAGGGGAAACACAAAGCAGAAGGCAGAAAGGAGATGAGTGTGACCCCATCAAAATTAGTGATTTCTAGTCTAATTGCCATGGACAGAACTTATGACAGGTGACAGAATGGAGTGGGAGGAGACCTGCCTAGCCTGGTCAGGAAAATCCTCAAATCCACAGGAACAAAATGGGTGAAGAATATGATCAGGCAGTTTTATAGGAAAGTGTTCACAAGGCTATATTTTTCGCAGAATAAAACAGTTGTTCATAGGCAGAAAGGAGGGGAGAGGCAGTTGGATGAGTGGAGCTAAAAGGGAATATGTAAATAATAATAAATGTATCCAGACCTTGGCGTGGATACATCTCATTGGCTGAGGAGTATGATGATTTTAGTCCTTTGCACCTGGGGTTAAAATAAAGGAGTGAAAAAGTCCATGTTTTTTTGTTTTTTTTTGTCTTTTTGAGACAGGGTCTTGCTATGCAGTTCAGGCTGGTCTTGAGCTCACCTTGTAGCACAAGCTGGTCTTGAACTCGAAATGATCCTCTGCCACAGCCTCCCATGTGCTGGGATTACAGGCATGCGCCACCATGCCTGGCAAAGCCCATCTTTTTAAGGACAAAGACTATTTCTCATTTCTGTACCCACTGCATTGGGGTCTGGAAGGATGATACATATGCTTAAATATTTTTAATATTGAGCAATCTCGATTAGTACTCCCTTATAATGTCTATTGTGTGCTCAAAACTCATTTCCCCAGGGTTGGCCTTTTTGAATATCCTGACAACTGTGTTAGTGGGGATATTTTTAGACAATGAGGAATCTGAGGTCTGGATGGCTAAAGTGACTGGACTAGAGTCACCCAGCTGGGAGGTGAGAGAGCTGTGACTCAGACCTGGAACTCAGAACTGTGACTCTTGTTCAGGGTCTCGGGTCCCTGAAGAGGATCCTGAAATGTTAAATCATGGCTTTTTAAAAGAAATTGGAAGAGGCTGGGGCTTTAGCTCAGTGGCACAGCGCCTGCCTGGCAAGTGCAAGGTCGTGAGTTCAATTTCTAGTACTGGAAGAAAGACAAAAACAAACAAACAAACAAAAAAAGAGACTGGAGTGAAGATGTCATTGGAGATGTTTTTTCCCACAGCTACTTTGTTGTTTTCACAGTTTTTGTTTGCTTAGATTTTATTTTTGTTGTTGCTGAGAGAAATTTTGCTGTTTGATCTAGATAATGTCAGTGGTTATTAGTCCCACAATACGATATATTGACTTTAACAGAACTACCAGGAATTGTTTTCAACTTAAAGGTGTCTTTATATATTTTTCTTATTTCAAGAATAACTGAGGCCCCAGTGAAACACACCTTTGCCTGACCAGCAGGAGATAAAGGAGAGTTTGCAGTAGATTCTGCTAGATTTTTTTTTATACCCATGGAACTGAAAGTTGGATTTCTTTTTGCGGTGCGGAAAGGAGTAAAATCTGTAACTGGGCTAGAGTCTGGGAAGTAAACCTGGGAACATGGGCCCAGGTCCACCACATAGTTAACTCTGCCATCACGGAGTAACTTCACATTCAAAAACTCAGCTGGAGTCTACTGGCAGGAAGGTGAATTCCCAGTAGGAACGGGGATCTTGATATTTTAGACATATGTGAAGTCAGAGTAGTTGGGCAGGCGGTACTTTTGCTTGAAGAGAGCTCATTACAAATTTAGCTCAGCTTCTAGGAAACTTTCCCATCAAGGAGAGATTCCTGGTTGCTGTAGATATAGTGTCCCTGTGGGATTTCCCTTGTTGTCTTTACTAGGCATGGTTTTGTCTAGGTAGGGGGATGATAGATTGGCTCACGGCCTACCCTGTTTTTGAAACCAAGAGAAAACTGGAATGAACTACCTGCTCTTGGTTCTTGAATGAGCTCTCTGGGCCTCACCTAGTCTTGGTTTCTTACTTTTCTAGCTTTAGCCCATATCACCCGTTCCTAGTGACTGGCTTCCAGTAGACTACAGATAATGCCTCTGTTGTGGGGGTCATGATGGTCATAGCAGATGAAGTTAGATCCAGTCGCCTTTCCCAGCCTAAACCTTGTCCTCCAGGAGGTGGACCTGAGATTTGCTCTGCTGCATCCACATGAGACCACCTCATGAGTGAGCTATTTTTCTCTTGCTGTCCCAGTGGTTGGCATACTGTGTGGCAGCCAGAACAAGCCTGGGTTGCTAATATCTCACTGACTGGATGGTTGGTGGCTTAACTGGTATTTACGGGCATCTGTAGGTTTGGGATGTTGCCTGCATCCACAATCTGTTTTTTTTTTTTTGGTACCCACACTCAAAATTAATGCCCGCTTGGAAGCTCAGGTTAAGCTCAGAATGTGACTGCTTTAAATATAGGGTATTTGTAGATATAATTAGTTGGCATGAGGTCCTACTGGATTGGAGTGGCTCCTATTCCAAATGACTAGGATTGTTACAAGGACATATGATGACACAAACTCATGGAGAGAAGCCAGTGGAGACAGACATCTGAGTGATGCAGGTATGAGCAAAAGGAATATCCAGGATCGTCAGTATTGCTAGAAGCTAGGAGAGAGACTTCTTTCTCTCAGAAACTCCAGAAGGAGCCAACTCTTCTGACACCTTGATCTTAGACTTCCAGCTTACAAAACTGTTAGAAATTGCATTTCTGTTGTCTAAATGGCCCAGTCTGTGGCACTTCATTATGGCAGTGTTAACACACTAGCTCCCTTTGACCTGGTCAAAGTGATGCAGTGGCTGGGCTCCATCCTCCCCCTCCTCCACCAGGATGGGCACATCATAGGGCTGAGCAGGTCCCCCAGGGACAAGTGCATCACCCAACCTGGGCCCAGAACACTTTGTACTAGAGCTTGCTTACTTCCTCTCCTTCTTCCTCATTTTGGATTGCTCCAGGAAGAGACCAGGAAAGCATGCAGGTCCTCTTTGTCACCGTACACAGAGAACCTGCCCAAGAATGAATCTCTTGTAGAGAAAAAACCAAAAGCAAGAGAGATAGAGTCCTGACCACGTCACCTATGTATTATTTAAATTCAACCCTGCTTGAACCCCAGTGGACTTTTCAGTAAATAGCCTCTTTTTTTTTTTTTTTTTTTTTGGTTTTGGTTTTTCTCTGGTACCGGGAACCAAACTCACGACCTTGCGCTTGCCAGGCAGGCGCTTTTGCCGCTGAGCTAAATCCCCAGCCCCAGTAAATAGCCTCTTAATACAGTTGGAGTGGAGGTTTCCATCACTTGTAACCAAAGGATCCTGACTAGGTGTGATTTACAGACTTATATTCATTCTCAGGATCTTTGAATGATTTTCATCAGAAGCTCCCACTTTATCCTGTTCAACTGTGTTTTGCATTTTCTGAGAAAATATGGGAAAATGGGAAAGTAACAGAAAGAAAAGGAAACACTTACATGTCTCTTATATGCAAAATCTTGTGCTAAGCACTTTACAGCCCACCTGTCTTCCCTCCTCCCTCCCTTCCTTTCTGCTTTTCTCTCTTCCTCCCATCCTTCTTCCCTTCCTACCTTCCTTCCTCTTTCCAGGCACAAGACCTTCCTAAGTCTCGCACTCATTAAGTTACAGAAGGATGGCTTAAAACAGAGAACTGCTGACACTGTCCCTCAGGCCTTGGAGGTAGTAATGTCGCTAGGTCCCAACCTCCCTGAGCATCCCTGTGGGGTCTCGCTTCTCCGAAGGCACAGCCTGGGCTCAAGCTTCAAAGACTCCCTTTGCTGACTCAGGAGCCTGGGGCCTCCTTCCTGTCTTAGAGGGGAGACGTTGAGTATAACCTTATCTTAAAGACGAGAAAACAGGCTCAGAGAGTTAAATATATTTCTCAGGGTCATGCAATCTGGGCAGGTCTGGGGAAGCCTTCAAGCCTGAGCCCTTCTATTCAGGGTGTGGACATGACCCAACAGCGCTGGCTTCACCAGAACCTTGTCAGGAGCACAGAATCACAGTGCCCCTCACCCCAGGCCGCTGACCCTAACTGTGCTTTATAACAAGACTGCAGTGACTGATGCACCCAGAGAAGCTTGAGGAGCGTTGGCATCGCCATTGCAGTCCGCAGCACCAAGCTCGCCAGTGTGGCTCTGCAGAGGATGACCCAAGGCCGTGTGCCCATCGGCCAGCTCCCCACAGCAGCTGCCTGCCTGATCAAAAGGAAGAAAGGCCTGGGAAGGGAAGTAGGATGCTTTACTCCCTCTGCTAGGGCTGGGAGAGCAGGGGTTTCCCCAGCTGTGTGGCTGCACTGGGGGCCTCGAGCCCACTCCAGCCAGCCTTGGCCATGTCTTCACCACCTGGGCCCAGCTGGAGGACCAGCTGCTGTCCCCACAAGGGATTAGGCCCAGAGAGCTTCCCACAGAAGCTCCTGGATTCCTCACTAAGCTGCTCTGGGAACAAAGGCCTCGCAGAAGGCCCATGGTACTTTTTTGGAAGGAGGGATCAAAGCAAGAGCCACATCTGTCACAAGAAACATGGGAACAGCCTTCCGCCGGGAGACATGAGGAAAATCCTCCGTCCCCGGCCACATTTGATTCTCCATGGCTGAAACCCTTTCAGCGGCTGTTGATGTTCACAGACATAGCTGGGTGCGGGGCTCTGTCCTTCCTGGATCCATGTGCCATGGCCACCTGAGAAGCACGGATGCTATAATTGTCCTGTGGGTGAGAAAGGAGAAGACAGCTCTGCAAAGGAAAGGGCAACCGTCCCTAACCTTTTCGGGGTATCTGAGTACTATGTATCAGTGTTTCCCCAAGTGTGAGCCACAGACCAGTGCTTCTGGGGAGCTGCTTGTCCTTGGTGGGCACAGGAGGTAGAGGGACAGTGAGGTTCCTGGAGTTTCCATGGCCTCAGCCCTGCTAGGCCTCTGCACCCGTGGTCAGGGTTAGTCTTACTGAAAATGTGCAGAGCAGCTCCGGGGCCACAAGACCCACCAGGGAGTTACAGAAGGAACCTATATCACAGTGCCAAGGCCTGGAAATTGGACAGGGGCTCCCTGTTCCTTCATCCTACTGCTTCCCCGTTACCTCTTCCCATCCTTCTAGCACCTTGGAAATAGATATTTTCATGTTCATCTGCAAACAAGGAAGCAGTCTTGGAAAGATGAAGTCACCTGCCCAGGCTGTGCCTCTCTGGGCCACGGTGCATAGGGCTTCACACATCTGACCCAGGACAGTCACACTGGACCTTCTGCTCAGGGTCTATAGGTCTGTGGCCACCATCTTGCCATCCTTAGTGATTTTATCTTTAAATCCATGTCAGTGCTGACCTGTGGCACCAGGGAAATGTGCTGCTAATGTGGAGCCTTGACTCATGCCTGGGCCCCTCCCTGGCTGCCACTTCCCCCCTTCTTACTCCTGGTAGCTGCTGCTGCCCGCAGCTCCTGGGTGCAGTACGGCAGCGGTGGGGACCAGCAGGCATATCCTGTGTGCTTCGTCAGGAGGTGACCCGGGACCAAGAGGGGCTGCATTCCCACGCCCCAGGGGCACACTAAGTAACAAACAAAAACAGTTTAACAGAGAGGCCACAGAGAAAGGAAAACAAACGCTTTTTCCTGTCTTCTTCTCCCTTCCCCCCTGTAGTACTGGGTATTGAACCCAAGGCCTTTGCACTGAGCTACATCTCCAGCCCTTTTTAAAGTTTTGAGACAGTGTCTGGATGTATTGCCGAGATGTCCCGGCTGGGCTCAAACTTGCAATCTTCTTGCCTCAGCTCCCAGAGTACTGGCATTGCAGGTGTGTGCCACCACGCTGGGCCGTTTCCTGCTTTTGGCACAAGCTTGACTTCATTGTCACTGGCAATGGATACTGTAGATGATGTGGTTGGTTCTGCAAGAGGTCAGGATTTACACCCGGTGGGAAGGATGACTCCACAAACCCCTCTCTGCCTGGGCCACGCCCCCTTTCCTCTCTCCTTGCTCAGTTGCTTAGTTGTCTAAGAACTATCCTGTTGCTGCTACACAAAAGAGGCCGAGTGGCAGCTGCTTCTTGGAGGAGGGTCACGGTTTGAACTGGCTTCTGTGAGCCATAGGATCTGGGCACCCTCAGTCAGCATAGGTGGACCTGGCACTTGTCTCTCTTTGCTATGCCTTGGCTTCCTCAAGAGGAAAGGGCTCTGCCTTGGATCTAAAACGTTCTCCAAAGCTCTAGCATTGAAGGCATGGGGCCTAGTGTCACTGAGGTGGAGCCTGTGAGAGATAACTTAATTATGAAGGCTATGACCTCAACAGAAGATGTTCCACTGATAGAGCCATAGCTTGATGGGCTTCTTGGAGGACCGGGTTAGAAGAGTGAGCTCTCTCTTTGTGTCCCAGCTGCCTTGAGGTGAATAGCTTTACTCTACCATGCACTCTGCACTGTAATGTTCCTGCCTTGCTTCAGGCCCAAAGAAACAGGGCCAAGGAAACTTGGACTGAAACCTCTGGAACTGTGAGCCTTTCCTCTTTATAATCGGATCATCTCAGGTATGTCATCACAGTGATGGGGAGCTGACCAAAACATACTGCTCACACAGCTAGGGTCTCACTGGTGCTCTCATTGAGGGGGACTAGAAGCTCATTCTGTATAAAGAAAATTGAGCGTGAGACCCAGTGGCTGTGAGCCTGGGCAACCTGAGCTCAGATTCCAGCCTTGCTTCTTATTCTTAACTGTGACTTTTGGAACAAGCGACTTAGTCTCACTGAGGCTCATTTTTTAGTTGTTGTCAAATATGTCTTGCAAACGAGAGTTTAGGAAGCAGCTGGAGAGCTCCACTTATTCAAAATACATCAGGGTTGGCATTCCTGAGAGCTTATCAGAAAATCCAGATTCTTAGGCCATAGCCCAGGCTTTGTGAACTGGAATCATTCAGAGATTCCTAGGTGCTTGGTGTATAATGTCTGGAGAGTGCTCTTCTAAGCAGTCTTTCTGAAGAATGAATTCAAATATTGGGCTTCCTCCTACAGATCCATATGTAAAGACTTCTGGGGACAAAGGAATTCTCAGGTGTTCCACCTTCAGGAGGGCAAACTCCTATTGAACCTTCAAAAACTCGCTGTATATCTTGCCCTTGGTCACACCTTTCCTGATCTCAGTGAGCTGACCAGCTGCTACTCTTTGCTTCTTCATTGCGTATAGACTTCTGATATTGCGCTTACTGCTGTGCTCTACAAGCACGTTGGAGAGGTCAGGCTTGATTTGAAGGCCATGTTTTTTTTCTGAGAATAGCAGCCCAGCACTGAGGGGGGCAGCGATGGCAACAACACAGACGATGATGACGATGATGACAGTGTTGGCTCCCACCTCCTGGGCCCGACAATAGGACCGGAGGGTTGGCTCGCAGTCACCCTAGACCACCAGCACCAGCTCGGCCTGGTGCAGTAAGTGGTCGAAAATTGCGGTGAGCTGAATTGATAGGAAGACTTCTCCCTCTTCTTTGCATCTCTCATGCCTCTGGGAGAAGGTGTCTCATTTTTTTGCAGGAGCTTGCAATCTGGCTTCCGGTTTAGCTGAGTACTTGTTCCTTCATTGAGAGGGACATTCAACGCTGGCTTTGAAGGGTTGCTGTGGGGTAGAAGCCAGGTCTCATCGCCTGCTTCTGCAGTCTGAGCACCTCTCATGCCCCGTTCCCTCGTGGACCAGTCTCTCTGCTCCCCTCCTTTGTAAAAAACCTGGGGTCCTCTGGGCTCCTCACCTTGCATGAAAGCCACGTTAGAATGAAACCCATCCTGCTGCAGTTAAAGACCGGCTTCCAATGCTTATACAATGCTTGAAGCAAGTACAATAAAGTCGGGTGTTCCTTGCAGCTCTCAAGCATGTCTTTTCTTGCCTTTGGTTTCTGCTGCTTTTTATTTTTGACCCTTGTGGAAGTCATGCCAGCCAGAATCTCTGCTCTAAGCGAGGGTCTCCTTCTCCTGCAGGAGCTTTCGATCAGAGAAGTTCCTTGCAGATGAGGGGTGGAGGGGAGCCAGCGGGTACCCAGAGGACCCTGGAATAGTGTCCGTGTCAGTGGTGTGGAGGCTGTGGCACGCGTGCTGTAACGGGCACACGGAGCCCCTCTGTCAGCACAGGAGCCAAGTTGCCCCAGCAGCTGAGCATCAGATATTGAGGGTTAATCGTAGTGTTGGTACCTGGCGATGAATATGTGGGTTTTAGGTTGCAGTTTCAGCACTCAGTCTCTGAAAGGTTTGCCGTCTCTGGTCTATGTTGCTTTTACGTTATTGATTCATTTGTCCCATGTGCCTTAGAAGTTTTCATTCACTTATTGCTATTTACTTTTTCAAGTTTTTTTTTTTTTTTGGGGGGGGATACCGGCAATCGAACTCAGGACCTTGTGCTTGCCAGGCAGGCACTGTGCCACTAAGCTATATCCCCAGCCTTTTCAAATATTTTTAAAACAATTCTAGGGCTGTTGACAGAGCTTGTCAGTGGTGGACCCGCTCCTCCTGAGGAGGACTCAGTGGTTCTCCACTTGCAGGTGCTCTGGTACCACCTGGGTGGCTTCGAGGGGCTTCTGGAGTTTCTAACTCAGGAGATCTGAGGTGGGGGTCCCAGCACTCTTGCTGGCCCAGGGTATCTATAGGACCTCTAGGGTAAGCTATCACAAGATGATAAAAATGTGTTAATCTAGCATAGCAAGTGTCAGCTCTGCCTGGGGTATCTGCTCCAAGAAGCTACATGCAGGGAGGGATGTGCCAGGTGACTGGAAGTTAACCAGGAGGAGTGGTAGGAAGGGGCACCTATAGGAGAGAATGGCTGTGCAAATGGCCAGTGGCAGGAGATCACATGGCTATTAAACTGGACTTCAGCTTAGTTGATTGAAAATGAAAAGCAAACCAGTGGTTTAAATTAAATGAAAGCTTCCTTTTCTTTTTTTCTTTTTTTTTTTTTTTTTGTTTTTTTTCTCTGGTACCAGGAACCGAACTCACGACCTTGCGCTTGACAGGCAGGCGCTTTTGCCGCTGAGCTAAATCCCCAGCCCCAGCTTCCTTTTCTTTCATAGAGAAATCCCAAAGCAAAGCGTCTCAGGCCCACTAGGAGCTCTTTCTTTCTCTCTGCCCTGTCATTCTTGGCACGTGGTTTCCATCCTCAAAGTGATAAGATGGCTGCTGCAGCTCCAGCCAGGATTTCTATATTTTAGGCAGCGTGAAAGGGAAGGCCAGAAGCAAAAGGCCATTCCTTCCAGCTGACTCAGTGCCATTGAGAGAGACTTCACAGAAGCCTCAGCCAGTCCTTCTGCCTAGATTCAAGAGAGGCAGCAAAATAGCCTCAGAGTAGATCAAATTGCAGCCTGAATAAATCCCCAGGTTGGTTATTAAGGCAGCAGAAGAGAATGGATATTGGGTAGACTGCCATAGTACATTTGGAGGAACATCAAGTTCTTGGCATTGCCAGAGGCTAGGGTGCCGGAGCACATGTGGGGGGAGGAACATGGTGCCTACTGGCTGGGCAGCAGCAGTTCAGGGAAGGGGAAGGCACAGCTAGGTTCTTGTGATGGAAGCAGGGTGCCTGGGACAGAGCCTTAAATGTGCCCCTGCCCGGCCTTGGCATGCGCAAGGGTCCCCCTCCCCCCCTCTTCCTCCTCTTTTCCCTCCTTCCACTTCCACTTTACTCTCCTTCTTCCTTTACATCTGCCCCTCTTCCTGCAGGAAGCACAGGCTGGGCACAGCAGGAGGAGAGCAGGAGGCATTCTGGGAAGAGGCGGGCGGAGAGACAGGGAGGAGCCTCTCTCCCGGGAGCTCACTGCAGAGCACAGCAGGGAGCGCTGGGGAGGGAGTTTCCATGGGGAGAGAGAACGGGGCGAAAGAGCCAGCAGCTGCCCTGTACGATGGCTTCACAGGGTAACTGCAGATTTGAGGAGAGCCGGGCCTTGCCTAACGACACCATGTAAACGCTATGCTGTGTAGGTGGTGATTCGGTGGCGGACTTCGTTCCTGGTGTCCCTCTTGTCCTCCGTGTGAAACCCCACAGGAGCCATTCCTGCACTTGGAACTCAGGATAAACTACCTGCCTTCAGGAGGCCACCGCTTCCGTGAGTGAGGTCTCTGCAAACCACATGAGCGCCTTTTCTACCATGGCTTCCAGGACATGGAAGCCAGTGGTTAGACTCGTCAAGCTTCCTTAGTTCAATTCTCTCTTCTTACAAGTATGTTAATCTCTCCATTCAACGTGTTTTTGCCTTAGAATCGCGGCAGGGGACACGGTGATGTGCAAAAGACAGGAAGAGACATAGGTGTGGAATAGGGGGCTGGTGGGTGCCCCAACTGGATTCTGCCATCATACCCACGAGGGAGTGGCGTGAGTGCGGGAGGGAAGTGCTGATGAGTTTTAGAGAAGCTTCAGAGCACGCACCTGACCATGGCAATTTCTCAGGGGAAATGACACCAGGCGGCTGGGCACATCCAGGTGCGTGCGTGTGCCAGCTGCGAAGCAGACTTACTGGATGGCTTTCATTTCCATTCTTGGTGTTAAATGCCTTGGGCTTCCCCGAAACACACAGTTAGCCAATACTTCCTGGCTCCGCTATTAACTTGGGACCAGGATGGGAACTTGAAGTCACCTAGGCTAGTTGTTTCTGGAATTCTTTTGATTTCTACCACTGTTTTTGTAACTATGCTCTTTAAAATGAGACTGAGTTGCTTCCTAGAGTAGTCCAGATATTGCTTTGTGAATTCATCGTTTTAGACACGTGTCGGAGACGCCTATGCCTCAAGCCCAGAGAGAATGATAAGACACGAGGCTACAAGACAAAAGGGTTTCCCAAAGTGTGTTATGTAGGGCAGTGAACATCTGGGTTCTTGCTTCCAAGAAAGTTCCACAGTGAACCAACTTTGGGAAACGCTGCATAATCCATCACCTTCTTGGACATTTATAGTGAACCTTGGGAGGCTGAGGGCTCCAAGATGGCCCCCAGTGGAGAACCCTGCTTATTAAGCCTTTTCTAAAATCTATTTGACCACTCAACCCTTTGCTAGGATGCCATTCAATGTCATTTTTGGAGATAATGAGCTACAGTGGATTAAAAGTCTTCCAGAATAAGCAGATGTTTCAAGGGACCCCATCTGAGATGGTGACTCTTGTCTGTGGCTTCCTTTGCTTCTGGCTCACCAGGGGCCTCTGAGTATTCCCAGCAGCAGGAGGCAATTCCTAAGGTCCACACGTGTGGTAGCCACATGGGATCCTTGCTGCTATCAGTGGTGAGTCATTTGGGCCCGCATTTGGCACACGAATATTAGACATGAGTCATAGGCATATGGGAATCTTATTCATCCCTACCTTCCTTTGGTCCCTAATCCTTTGTAATGCCCTAGATTCATGATGTCACTTCAGGAGAATTAAGCTTAGACGGGAAAGTGATGTAATTAATTTAACTCAGTTTCAATTAAAGTCTTCCGCTAGTGTGACATCTGACTGTGTAGGTTTCACAGGCGAGATGGTAGCAGGTGGCTGGGCACATCCAGCTGGAGAGATTTGCTAGATGGCTTTCATTCGGGTTTCATTCCCATCCCTGGTGCTGAAAACCTGGGACTCTCCTGAAACATACACTTTATCAACATCTCCTGGCTCAGCTATTAGCTCAGGACCAGGATGGCAATTGCTGGTGGCTAGGCTACTCTGTTGCCTGAACTTCGTGAATCCACCTCTGGTTCTTCCTGCATATGGCTACTCCTTCAAAAAGAAACTTCCTTTTATTCATTTAAAATGAATCAAATCCTGCTTTGATGGGCAGCTGTGGGTGGGGCCCTGGGTTCTCTGGTGTCGGAGGCGGTGGATGATCTGTAAAGAGGACGTGGTGGGGGTGATGCTTTGATCTGACACAAACAGTGGAGGTGCTGCCTCTGTCACTGTGAGATGACAAGAGGGTACAAGGAAGCAGTATACATCTCCACACACTGCTTGCTAATCATGTGGCCTCCACAAGGCTCCCAACTTGTCTGAATTCCTTTCTCATCTATCACATGGGGATAACATCAGTACTTCTTTGTAGATGGTGGCATGAGAAAGAAAATCAGTAATGTACAAAAGCAGTCCAGTTACACAGCAGGAAAGTGACCCTCTGAAGAGCTGGGGGCTTGGGCTCAACTTCAGGTTAAGTTGATGGAAGAGACTGAACAATTCATAGGGGGAAGAGGCTGTGTGGGGCCAGGGTTGGGAACCACAAAGCCAGGGGTGAGCAGCCAGGCTGGGTGGGCTTGTCTTCCCGAAACCCTTGCTCCTCCTCATCACTTACTTGTTATTGCTAGTTGACCTCTTTACCAAGAGCAGAGAGACAGACAGACAGACAGAGACAGACAGACAGTCACAGAGAGAGATAGATATAGAGACAGAGGGATAGACAGAGAGAGACAGAGACAGACAGACAGACAGAGACAGAGAGACACAGAAAAAGAAACAAAGAAACAGAGAGACAGCAAGAGAAAAAGAGACAGAGATAGAGATAGAGATAGAGAGAGATACAGAGAGACAGAGGGACAGAGAGAGAGACAGAGAGACAGAGAGAGAAATATATATAGAGAGACAGAGATAGAGACTGAGAGATACAGAGAGAGAGGCAGAAAGGGAGAGACAGAGAGAGAGAGACAGAGACAGATAGACAGAGAAAGAGGCAGACAGAGAGAGAAATAGAGAGAGAGACAGATAGAGATAGAGACAGAGAGATACAGAGAGAGAGGCAGAGAGAGACAGAGAGAGAACAAGAGGTAACCAACGATGGAAGGCAGAAAGAAAGAAAATGATAAAGAAACAAAGATAACAGAACAAGAACCAAAATGGTAGGTAACTATCAGAATTCTTCACTCAGGACAGAAGAAATCAGTAGTCACATGAAACTGAACTCTACATGAAAGTGCTGCCCTTTAGAGTCTTCTGTTTTGGGTGTGTGTGTGGCATTTTTGGCTGACTACCATCAGAAGCCTCTCTTCCCCCTGGAAATTCTCTACTCCATGGGTCTTCTTGTATAGGATCCCAAGCAATCAATATCTATCTTGGTCCCTCTTTGCCTCAGGAAGGAGACACCCAGTAGGCACCTCATCTCAGAGTCTAAGCTGGGGTTGAGGTGTTCTGTGAGGACTGCTTCCAAGCTGGCTGTGATCAAATCATTGTTATGGGGACTGGTGGCCATGACAGACAGGTGTCACTTCCATGGTTGGAATTGACAGTGCTGGTGGGGCTGGTGGTTGAAGCTGGGCTACACTGGCTGTGCTCTACTCTGCCTTAGGACCAGGGTATCAATCTATCTGATCAATGCACATTGCGTTTTCCATCCATCTTCTATTATGCATTTGGAAAAGTTTATGTCTACAGTGAAACTGAAAGAATAGTACAATGAAGGTCTACAAGGTGTGATCAAATTATACAGTGAATATTTACATTTAAAAAATTATTATGGTAAAAGATGCAAATTGCTATTAATCCCCCTTAAAATCCCCCCCCCCTTGCTTTAGAAACACCCATCCCACTGTTTTTGCCACGTCCCAAAGCAGTTCTGGGAATACTCTTTCCTGAGTATCTCTATGGGTTGTGATCAATAATATAATGAATGCTGCTGCCCAGTGTGATCCAAAGGAAAGACCGGCTTGTACAAGGTATTAGAGTGTGTCCTCATCCACCTTGTTCACCGGAAGTGGCACTGTGCAACTTCTGGGTCTTCCTCAATGTCAAAATGACCATGAAAGGTAAATGTTTGGAATCAATGTAGGACGTCAAAATAGCTATGACAAAGCAACTAAAGACACTCATGAAAGAGGTCTTCCAGAACTCCTTCAGAAAGTGTTAAGAACAATGAAACAGTGTATCTGAAGCAAGAGAGAGTATTTTGAGGGTGATTAATGCTATCTTTTATTGTAATATATTTTCAGTGTTTAAACGTTAACTGTGTTTTTCCATCTCACCTCATGTATGTCTTTATTGATACTGAAAAATGTGTTAACATCTTCTCATATTTGTGAGTGCTTTCCCCTCCTCCACATCTGCTGAACCATTTGAAAGTAAGTTGCCTATATCATGAACATTTCCTTTCGTAGGAAAAGGATTCTCCATCTCTAGAATTCCACTGTCACCTTAAGCAAATGAACAATTCTATAATATCTAACACCTAATTCTTATTCAGATTTCTATGGATCATCAAAATGTTTTATATCTTTAAGTCTAGAACCACCCCTCTTCTTCCCAGACATTATCTATATTTGATGGGCTTCTAAAATACTTTCTATTTTAGATACTTTAAATAAATTTCCTTTCTTCTAACCCAACTTTAGTCTCTTCTTGTCACTTACGATTCTGGGCTGGTACAAAGCTCTGCTCCCCGAAGAAACACTTCACATGCCCAGGAAGATGATCTTTTGAGGGTGATTAAGAGACAGAGGTGATTAAGAGACAGAGAGACAGACAGAGAGACAGAGAGATACAGAGAGAGAGGCAGAAAGGGAGAGACAGAGAGAGAGACAGAGACAGATAGAGACAGAGAGACAGAGAAAGAGGCAGACAGAGAGAGAAATAGAGAGAGAGACCTGCACCTTGAAGGGAATAGAAGGATAGTGAGATTGGGCTTTTCAGTGAGACTGCCTGGGTTGGAACAGAACCCCACTGCCAACCAGCTGGGGCAGGGGAAGTTACTCAGCCATAGTGGAGATCAGCTTCCTGAACTGTGGAAATGTGTAATGATAGTCTCTGTGCACAGCATGGCTGAGAGGATCACTCGAGTCCGTGGGCACAAAGTGCTGAGAGCTTTTGTCCAGATACACCCTGGCTGTGGGGTAAGGGTTTGCTTCAACGGTGCAATTTCTTCCTGGCACCTTCTCTCAATGCCTTGCTCCCGAGTTCACTTGTTCCCTTGGAAAGTGGATGCAGTGGGAGACAGGACTCCACAATTCACTCCCCACGGAAGAGTGATAGAGCCAGCTGTCTCCTTTGTAAATGGAGCTTTAGAGCGTTTATGAAGAAAGAAAAGCTGATTACATCCATGAAACTTAGATATCACTTTCCCAGCTGTCATAGTTACTTTTCTCTCACTGCTGGAACAAAACACCTGACACCCAGAATTAAGGAAGGAAAGGTTTATTTAGCTCACAATTTGTGGAGGTTTCAGTCCATACTTGGCTGGCTCCAAGGCAGAGTGGTACATGCCAGAGGGCAACAGTTCATGGCGGCAGAAAACAGCAAAAGCAACAAGAGCAAAAAGGGAGGAGCATCAGAGAAGACTCTATTGTATGTATGTTACCCACCCTAGGGCGAGAGTAGCAGTCATACCCATAATCCCAGCACTAGACAATGAATCAGTCACAAACTCTAGATTCAGCTGCCTCCAAAAAGCACACTTCCATGACTGCATGAGGCTTTGGGGGAACATCCAGACACAAGCCATAACACCAGACTTTCAACATCTAAGTAGCTCTCATGCTGTTCTGTCAGACCTTGTGCATGTCATCTATGTTCTGCACAGTGGCTGTGGGAGGCGGGCGTGATTATCACCATTCTACACACATGGAATAGACTCGGAGGTGAAGTCCCTCACTCAGGTTCATGTGATCAGTGAGGAACAACCCTGCAGTTAAAACCTCAGTCTTGTTGCCAACACAAGTCCTTTCCAGTAAGCCATGTTGACTTTCTCTTCACTAGGAATCGGTGGGTTCTAGTGTATTTGGCTGGTTGTCTCCCAAATCATCAGTTAAAAAGCATTAATGTAGAAGGGTCTTTTCTCTGTGGATAGAAAAGCTGGGATTCAACCAGCTGTTGTTGTGGCAACATCTGTTCTCCTTTCAGAAAGAAGTAATTCTCAAGGAAACATTTAACTGGCTTCTTCAGCTTTAGCCTCTCAAACCCAGTACTTCTGAAAATTATATTGAATAGTAATATGGTGGGGTTACTGCTGCCCGATGATCTGAGCATCTCAAATGCACTCCTGGGTTTGCATGGAGATATCTGATTAGAAAAGGAAGTGGAGTTTTTACCCTTTGTGCAGCTAGATCTGCAGACCATTCATGTCACCCAGGTCAATAGGAAAGAGAATGGCCCAGCGGAAAACTCCTGAGAGGTCAGTTCTTCATACTCACATCTCCTATGTTGTTCATTTGGATCTGCAGAGTTCATACTTGAAGACACTTTTCTGTTTGTTTGTTTGTTTGTTTTTTCCGGTATTGGGAATTGAACTCATGACCTTGTGCTTGCCAGACAGGTGCTGTGCCACTGAGCTAAATCCCCAGCCCCGGACACTTTTCTTTTTGATTTAGTATTTTTTGCCAGGAAAATGAGAAACAAAAAATTTCTACAAAATATTTTTGTTTCCCTCTTTTAAAATGATGTCTGAGTAACTTGTAACCTTGTAATAAGGTTGTTACAGGGTAGGATATTGTAGTGATAGAGGCATTCACAGTCAGTCAAAGCCTTCTCTTTTTAAATATCTTAAAGTGATTTAAGCTTTTTTTTTGAGACAAGGTCTCACAGTGAGTCCAAGCTGGCTACGAACTAGCAACAATCCTCCTGCCTCAGCCTCCTGAGTCCTGGGGTTATAGGATTTTGCCACCACACCTGGCTTATTCTTTTTTAAATTAAAAAATCGTAATAATCTGTTTTATTGGATATGTAAAACAGAAACTAATAATATTGGGCCTCCCTGAGTGATGTGACACTGGAGATTGGAGCCTTGTTTATTGCCTCCATCCCATTTGTTAAGAGACAAAATTACAATGAATTTAGTGTCAAGATTTTAATAGGGTTTTCTTCACAACTCCAGATCAAGCAGTCTTCAGAACCAGAGCTGAGTCAAAGAACTCTTAAGTTCAAAGAACACTTAGGGACAGAACTAGAAGTGAGGTACAGAGGCAGCTGATTGCTCACAGCTCTGCATTTCATTTACCATATTTGAACATGGGTTGAAGAGCTGGTCACCTGTGTGGGGAACCACTCAGACTGCTTCAAAGCTCAGGGGCATCTAAGGACACCTGAGGACGTGACCCCGCTCATGTAGTGCAGGAGCACAGTGGGATACAGTTATGTAACCGTGACTCAGCACAAGTAAACACACATTTGCTGCTTACAGCACTATACAAGAATGTAAATATGAGATAACAACCTGTATAAGAATTATACAATAAAGATGTGGGCAGCTTTGGCTCTTGTGCTCTCACTCTGGCTCTCTGCTCAGCTCCGTGCTGCCTGCTGTGGTTGCTGATGTCTTACACATGTGTGTTCTTTAACCTTGGGAGCTCACCCATGAAAATACCCCTTGGGTCCCCTGCGCATGCGATGGGTGAGATTCAGTTATTTGTTACATGGGGTTAGGCTTTACTAGTCTGCTACTGAGTTGGGTTACAGTTATCTTTATCAGGAATTCTGCATGGAGGCATCTTCAGACCAAATTTAGTTTAACATCCCAAAGCCCTTATAGTTCTTCCCTGGAACCCCGCAGCATTATGGAACATAATTTGGGAACCCCTGTCATACTCCAATAACTATTTTTAAAAATGCAGTTGATAAAGGAGTAATTTAAGCCTAGATTTTAAAAATGATCTCTTCCAAGCCTCCCAAAGGGAAGAATTCCCATAATTTGTGTAGACACTACACTTTCAAGGAGAAGAACTCCTTTCCCCACTACTGTAGTATGAGCTGCATGTAATGATTTCTTTCCAATTGCACAAGATGAAGAGGGGAGGCAAATAACCCCACAATAGAGACACCCGAGGAACACTATCTCGGACAGGGGATCAAGGTGCACAGCAATGGCGCCAAATCATGTCGATTGTATGTGCCCTGGGCACAGTGTGATAGGAATAGCATTTTATTTTGTGGTCTTCTTACTCCAAGTCTATAAGCTTAGTCTAATCATTAAAAAAAAAATCAGACCAATCCCAATAGAATACCTGATTGGTCCCTTTCAAATCCATTACAGTCATCAAAAGCAAGGGGAATCTGGGAGACCATTAGAGCCCAAGGAGGCTTTGGGGACGTGATCTCTAAAAGCGATCAGGTTTTCTTGATTAGATTCAAGAGCAAGAAAAAGACTTTAGGTGGAAAAAAAACCCACTGGGGCAATCAGAACAAAGTTTGGACTTTAGGTAATAATTATGTGTTGATAAATGGTGTGTCAACTGTAACACCGTATCACTGAAAGATGTTATTAACAGGGGAAGCTGGGTTTGGGGTGGGTATATGAATTCTCTGCACTGTTATTGCAACTTTTCTATAATCCCAAATGATTCTACAATTAAAAGTTTATTTTTTAAAAAACACGGTCTATTCCATGACCTAATATTTTTTAGTATAAGAAAAAGGTTTTAAGAAATCCAGTCTAGTCTTTCTGGTCATATGTGGAGCCTGAAGGGATTTAAAATACTGTGACAAGGGTCTAGACATGAATTTATGTAATCCATATGTCTCATGTCACAGCCTGGGGTACAGAATAAAGTCACATCTTTTAAAAGATGCATACAGAGGACACCCCTTCTCCATAGGCTAACAGGGCCGTGGGGTTCTATGACCTTGGCCCCAGCCTGGCTCGGTCCTCAGGAGTCAATGGGGGCATGACCTAGGGAATCCTCACCTGGGCTGGGGGAGCCACAGCGGTCGCCCTCCCAGGGCGCCTGCTCATCTCAGCTCCGGGGTAGTCCCTTTGGGCCCTCACTCCTGGCAGGAGGCGTGCAGGAGAGTTCCGAGCTCTCCAGGCTACGGACACAGAGCTCTTCCTCCTAGGTGTCTTCAGGGGTCAGGGCCAGTGGTAGCCATCCTAAGTCCTTGAATTCAGCGGGAAAACAGTGTCCCTTCCCTTCCATTGCAAGCCTGTCCATTTCCTGCCCAGCATAAGTGATATCCCTTCCCCTTCCCCCAGGGACCCTTCACTTGATTTCCCAGCTATTTCTGTCCGCTGTGGGTGGAGAAAGCCAGTGTCACTGAGTGACTGTGTGCCAGATGGGGACAAGAGCATCACTGGCTTGTGACAGAGGGGTAGAGATGAGATAGGCCACTCTTTGCACTGGCAGAAAGAGGACTTGTGTTCTGCGCCTGGTTCAGCCAGCTCCAAGACCCTATTGCATTTGATTCTCCTGGCCCTCAGCCTTCTCCCCTGTAAACTGGGGAGAGGGGAGAGAATTGCAAGACAAGCCTGATGGTTTGACCAATGCATTCTTTCCTCGGTACGCAGCTGTATGTGCAGAAGCCAAAGCTGGAGGGGGCTGCAGCGTCCCAGTGATATTCCTGGCCGGCGGGGTCCTCATCCCCGGGGAGCAGATTTAGCCTCAGGGTCGGGTGGGAGAAGAAAAAGCCTCGCTCTGACTGTACTTTAACCCGCAAGCGCACATTAGGGTCTGAGGTTAGATTCCACCTCTAAAACCCTCCCCAAGACAGCAGCTCTTCCCTCCCCCGCGGCGGGGCACATTCGCCGGCCGCGGAGACATCACGTTTTTGCTTTCAAAGTCCAAGTCCTTTCACTTTTCCTCTCCAAAGCGATGAAAAGGAATCCGGTTGCCAGGACGCGTCACCAGGAAGATGAAAGTGGCTTTCCAGAGGCTCAATTCTTCCAGAAACAATATTCCTCTCCCCTCCCCAGCTTTCAATGCGCCCAAGTGTGTGTATTGTTTTTAAATGTCAAAGGAAAAGGAAAAGAAAGAGGGAGAGAAAACCCTTTTTGCCTCTGAATGTCACATTCTGGTGAGGAGAGAAAGAACAAGTGGCAGAATTACAGATGCAGATTTTTTTTTTTTTTGTCTCCCTTGCCTGGCTCGGGCTGCAGGGCCGGCCTCTCCAGGCTCTCTTCTGTCCCTCCCGGGGTCGCTTTGAAATGTCAAATACAGCAGTTTGCAGCTGAAAGCATCCCGGTGGGAACCGGCTGCCCTCCTCACCTGCACGCCAGTGTTCGCTCTCCCAGTCTCCCCAGCTGTTTCTCCAGCAGATGTTGCTCGGAATGAGGGAAGCCAGGGGTGTGAAATGCTTCCCACCTGGGAGGGAGAAGGAGGCCTCCCAGCCACCCTTGGGCCCCTGCTTCCCCTCAAGTTTCTCCAATCTCCAGTCTACGCAGAAAGAGGTTGTTCCCTGGGGCCTTTTCATTTTCCTCCTGGGAAGGGAAAGGAGCTCCTGGTTCCCAGAGCCCCAGGCTGTGCCTGGCATCTCTCTTCCGGCCTCGGGGCTTCTGTCCAGCCAGCCTGGAGGTCGAAAGGAAGCAGGACAATCCCCTGCTGTAAAAATGTGCAGTGGAGCTCAAAGCATTTTGCAAGAGCCAGGGTTGGTGCAGGGTGGGGAATGGGTGTTTTCTTAAATTGCTAGAGGTGGGGGTCAATTGGTCCAGCCTTAGCCTGGGGCTTTGCAGCAACAGATATCAACACCTTTAGAGAGAGTTCAAATGCTGGGCATGGCAATTCCACTTCTGGGAATTATTTTTCTTAGGGAAATAAGCAAGAGTGTGAAGAGTTATATACAGCGGTGTTTGCCCCAGGAATATTCACAATACAGCTTGATTGGAATCATCCTAATTTTTCCCTCAATAGAGGATTTAAAAAATGATGGCACGCCTCCTGCCAATGGAATAGTACAGAGTCATTGAAAATGATAATGTGAATTTATATTTGCAGATGTGGAAAGATTTTTCACAAACACTAGGCAAACAGCAGGCTATAAGATACTATGAATAGTTCTTTTCTTTTCTTTTTTCTTTTTCATAAAATGGTATGTTTTTCTTTTTCCTAAAACGGTATGTTTGAATAGAAAAATGTACGGAAGGATAGGTACTCAGGTGTTTATGTCTGGGTGGTGGAACTGTGGGTACTGTCTTCTTTGTAAGTCTCTGTGGTTTCTGACTTTTTGACATTCCTGTTTTAATCAGAAAGAAAGCTCAACACTTATTACTTTTTAAGTATATAAGCTAACTTTTGCTTTTTGTTTGCTTTTCTTTTGTTGTTTGCTTTTCTTTTCACCTTCCTTCTTTCCTTTCTCTCTTCCACCCCTTCTTCTCTTTGTGGGACCAGAATTCTATCTACACTCCAGCCCCTATTTTTTCTTTATTGTAATTGTACAATTATAACTTTCCTGGTGATTAAAATGTTCATTTCATAATGCAGAACCAGAGAATGATTGCTTTTGTCCCCTGAGAAACAAAACATCGAATCCCTAATAGATTGCAAAATACCATGAAGTTTTGCAACTTTTGCTTTGGTCACATATTATTTGAGCTTGGTCCTTGTCATAAAGAATAATTGTCCTCATGCCTCTGCTGCAAGCTGGTCTGGTGTCACCCATCTGCTTGACTTTCCAGAGGGCAGAGCTACATTTCCATCTTACCAAGTTCCCCTAGCCTGTAGCAGGCCATTGTGTTATACAACAGCTCCAACCCCACCCACCCAGAGCAGGATGTGTAAAGTGACACATTGCAAAGGCGATGTTCCGGACAACCCAGGACATGTGCATGCTGCGAGAAAGTATACCTGCCTCTAATATTGATAGGTTTCTGACAACCCCTCAACTTCCTTTTCCTTGAATTGCTTCCAGAGTTATTATTGGAAATTTACGTGATTTTGCCCTCATAGTCAAAATCTTTTCTTGCATGGTGAGTCAAGGCCTTGGCTTTGGATATAACATGACAAAGGCTGCAGTCTGACTCTCCTGCAAGTATGAGCTTGTGTCCCTGGGTAGCTTCCTGCAGGGTAAGCCTGCATTTCCAATTTGTGCTTCAGTGGGAGTGGCTAGGGAAATAAAGGGAAGAGACTCAATCTAAGCACTTAGGGTGTGAGCCGCCATATTGGAAACCCAGAAGCAAGGCTTGAGTGAGTGAGTTGGATCCCTCCAGCACATGTTCCTGTCAGCTTTTCTCATCTGGCAGTCTAAAGACTGATCTCACATATTTGGTAATAGAGGAGAGGGAGAAGGTAGAAAAAAGGCAGCCTGTATTTGTGCTTATTGCTCACTGGCATGCTGCACGGCCCAGGTGCTGGCAATTACTTGCAGAGACCCATGTGTGTACATGTCACTATCTCCTGGCCATCTTTTTCCTGCTGGGAGATGTTCCCCAAGGGCTATGGAATGAAAAGATTAACCAAGAAAACTCTCTTAATATCTTGCAAGGATTCTTGTAGGCATGACCTCTGGAGGTTCAAGGGTGACTGAGGGTGGGTGGGTCTCCAGAGGCTCTCCCTGTCCCAGCCCTGACGGCTGCCTAGTAACACTGATCCAGTTCAGGGTGGGAAGAGAGAGCTGCAGAGAAAGGGTGAGTGGCTGCTGCTTCCCTGGCAAAGAAAAGCTTTGGGGAAATAAAAGACAGCTGGGTAGGAAACAGCAAGACACTTCCATGAACTCTTTCATTTGTTAACAGAGGCCATGCTAAGCAACAACTAGAAGGAGTTTGGGCATCCTTGACTGGCCAGAGAACAATTCTTTACTTTCTCCCATAAATAAGAACACTTTCTCTGGGACTGAGATGTATTCTAAAAGTTTGTTTCTAATTAAGTCTTTCTCGGTTGTCTTTTCTGAATCTTTATTTCTTAGGTCTTTATAATGCTAACTACTTAGGACAAGTATAGGTTTGAGAAAACCGAGCTTCAGCGATGGTAAGATACATAATTTCAGATATGTGTACTTCTGTAGTATTAAATGTCCTTCATCTTTACAGTGGGGCCTGTTAAACAAATCTTAAGGGGTAAGAGGACTCAGAAGGCTGGTTACGATGTAGTCCTGGGTTTCCGGTGTTGGTCAGCTTTCCATCACTGTGACAAAATACTTGTGCATGACAATCTAAGGGAAGAAAGGTTTATTGTGGCTTGTGATTGCAGGAGTTTTGGCCCATGATCAGCTGGCTCCATTGCTGTAAGGCCTTCAGTGAGGCGGGAACATCACCACGGGAGAGCATAGTAGAGGGAAGGTGCTCACCTTGGAGCAGCCGGGAAGCAGAGAGAGGTGGACAGTGTCTGCCAGTAAAGAGCTGGAGACAAGATCTATTCTTTGCAGCCACACTCCCAGTGACCTGCTTCTTCTAACTGGGCCTTACCTCCTGTGTTTGTCATTTCCCAGTAATGCCCTAACAATGATCTAATCAATGCATTAATCCACCGATGGAGTTAGAGCCCTCACGATTCCATCACCCCCAAAAGCCTGGTTTCTGAACACATGAAACATTTTAAATTGAAACCATAACACTACCTTTCTAGCTCTATACCATTCTTTCCTAGACTGTCAAGCCAGACTGACGCCCTTGCTGTTTCCTTCATTGGCAGCTCTTTCACGCTGTTTATCTTTGCCCTGGCCCTTCCCTCTGCCTCGAATATCATTTCCCTCCTGGCACATCTACAGCTCAGCGTATCCTTCAGTAATCGGTGTATGTGATGTCTCTCTTGTGAAGTCCGGTTGGCCTCTGCATCTCTGCCTGTTTAATTTTCTCCATCAGTTGTCCCTTTCCTCCATTAGAATGTGAACATCTTGAGGACATAGGATAGCTGTTGCATAAATACACAGATTATTCAAGTGCTGTATGGAAGACAGCTGCTGTTCCTTCTTCTCCTTCTCCTTCTCCTCTTTCTCCTTTTCTTTCTCCTCTTCCTTCTCCTTCTTCTCCTTCCTCTCCTCTTCCTTCTCCTTCTCCTCCTCCTTCTTCTCCTTCTTCTCCTTCTTCTCCTCCTCCTTCTCCTTCTCCTTCTCCTTCTCCTTCTCCTTCTTCTTCTTCTCCTTCTTCTTCTCTTCCTTCTCCTCCTCCTCCTCCTTCTTCCTCTTCTTCTTCTTCTTTTTTTTCTTCTCTCTAAGTCATCCCCACTCTGAAGAGTCCTTGATTCCATGAGCTAGAATGACTCAGTCACATCCATATAAAATAAGCCTATCAGGGGTAGTGAGTCTGATACCCATTTCCTGCTTCTAGTGAACCCCTATGCCAGTGTTCTTCAAACTTGCTCAGGTGCTTAGAAGTCCCTGTATTGTTTGAGAGGCTCTGTGTAATATTGGTCCAGTTGCCTACATCTTATGAACTATTAGTAATTTATCAGTGAAATATATATTGATAAAAGACTGCAATCATGAGGATGCATGTGTCCATTAAAAGCAAACAAAAACCAAATTCCTGAAGCCAAGCTTTCAAATGACTTATAATTGTATTCTCTCAGTTTTAAAAATCAATATTTATTAGCTGTGCTTTGCTTATTTACTTGGTATGTGAGTGCTCACAAGTAAAATAGCAGTAGTGAGTGATAAATACTTAAGAAAAAAATTGTTAGAGAACAAGTTAAAATTGTGGACACTCTATTCATTAGTCATTGCTTAATTAAGACAGCTTAATTGATTTGTTCTGTAAAGTTTATTGGGTACTTCGGATGTGCCAGACATCGCAAAAGAATCCTGTGTGGATGTCTTATTTATCTTCACAACCACTTTGTGGCTTGGATATTTCTATTGATTTCATCATACAGATGACAAAAATGGAAGGCCTACTTTTAAAGACTAAATGTTTTCCAGCAGTAAAACCTCGACTGTCATAGTAACAAAAAATTAACACAGGTCAGAATTTGACCTAACAGATTAATTAATGAAGGGACCACTAAGATGTTACAACCTGTTGCAAGGAGCATCCAAAGATCAGAGCTTATCCAGGCAATCAAGAATCGACAGCACAGTGCAGCAAACAGTTGTTTCCCTGCAGGGCTCATCTGAATTTCCACGGACAAGAAGAACTTATATTATTATAGGTTTTCTACAGTAGAGAATTGGAAAATAATTAAGTAAATGCATGGGGGTAGTAACCCAGGGGATATACTAGCCAGCACCCCCAGTTATCTTTTTTTTTCTTATTTCAAAGTTTTCCCTGGGTTTTCATGGGCCTAGAGGCTAGCACAGGATCACATAGCCAGGATGTAAATCCCTGCAATCTAGAGCCAAGTCCCGCAATAACTGCTCTTTTACTAGAAAAGATTAATTACGGAAGGATTGCCCTCTCTCTTTGTGGACTTCATATTCCTCTTATTGTTTGATTTCTTGACACACACATCTTCCTTCCATGTAGGACCACTGGACTGTATATGTTTCAGGTTTAGGAAATGAAAAGAATTCTTATTTATTAAGTTCTTAATAATTGCCAGGTATTATACTAAATACTTAAAATTTAAGATCTCATTGTACAGTCACAACCACCACTTAAGGTGGTTATTAGTAATCCCTGTCACAGAGATGAGAGCAGAGGCTTAGAGACACTCAGAGTTGCAAGGCTGCTGGAGTGGAGCTGTGATTGGAACACAGTCCCTCCCGTGGTTATCCAGTGGTGAGCCAGTCACTGTTTTAACTGAAAGAATTTGCATGGTTCCCACTTTTTGGAGGCTCTGTCCTTTGCTGTGAGGATGAGGTGCTGTGCTGTAGCCCTGGGGATGGGATAGCATGAAAAATAAGCAATTTTCCCTCCTCTGGGCTCAGTGGATCCAGTTCGTGTGCATGTGGTGGCCCTGAAGTGACAGCCCAGGACTGACATGCATGAACCCCTACGTGGAACTTCCTGCAGGTTGTTCAGGCACAGCCCTTGGACTGCTCCATCCGGATGACCCGGATGTTTGCATAAACTGAGTTCTCGTCAACAGCTCTCCAGACTTACTGACTCAGAAACTCTGGAAAGGCAGGCCTGACCACACATGTTTTCAAGATTCATCCTCGGTCACTTTGGGGACTGCGAGTATAGAGTTTGGGCTATAGATTCAGACGGACCTGGCTATGCATGCTGGTCACACTGTGTGATATTGGGCAACTTAACTTGGCTGTGGAAGACCTGCTTTCCTCATTTGAAAAATGAGGATAATTATAGTTGTGGGGAGTGAATGAGATAATCTAGGAGAAGCGTCTGGCACACTGCCTGGCACCGGCTGTGTTCCCAGTAAATGTCAGCTATTCATGTATTTCCTTGATTCTAAGATGCTCTTTTTTTTAAAAATCACATTAACATCTCTGAAATTGGTCTGCCTGTAAAAATGGATGGGGTGTCATGATCTCAGTGGGAACATGTTTTTCTTGTTAGTGGTTTCTAAAACAATGGTGCATCTCCTAACAGGTGGCACCTGGGCTCTGCTAGATAGCGATGCGTCAGGGGCTGGGGTACAGAGCTGTTGGTCCTAAGACCTCTGGAAGGAATGCTGGAAGTTGAGGAATCGCAGGTCTGAGCTGTGTCCATCTTCCCAATGGCTTCTGTACAGCAGAAGTCTAAGGAAATGTGGCTAAGCAAGGTGGGTGGGTTCACCCCTGTCTGGCACGATCTCGGTGGTACCAGCCACCTGCTCGGTCCACCTGTCTGGGCTCCGCTGCATTTCCTGTGGGATACCTCCAGCCAGGCAGCTGGAATTGGTGGGGAGGGCAGAGAAGGGGCTCTGCATGGCTTGTTCTGTCTTCCTCTATCAGCTGATCTCCGAACACATCCTGTTGCTTTTCTCATGCCTTTTGATTCTGTTTTCCATTTCCTTTGGGTCTCCTTTCAGGGAAGGATTTTCAGACTGAACCCTAGGTCCAGAAGCAGCCAGCAATATTCTTACAACCAACCTGACCCAAAATAGCCATCCAGGAAGAACTCTGTCCCCCCTCACCCCGCACTCCCCTGCTTTGGTCTTTTTCTGCTCAGCTATTTGATCAAACTGGGACCTGGCAGAGAGATCGGGGTAGGGGAAAGTTTGCTTCTTGTTGATTTTAAGGTGATCCTATAGGAAGGAATCAGCTTAATGAGTGGTTTGCTTCCTTTGAAAAAGAACCATCTGGGCTTAGATTTCATATTTACTATTTTAAACCCTTTCAATTAGACCCTTGGGGTTTCCCAGGCCTGCCTGGGGGAGTCTTTCTCCAAGCTTCCTTTCCTTTCTTTCCCAAACCCAGGGACAAATGTTTGTTTTTCTCACATATTCATCAAGGCCAGACCTTCAGAAAGCGGGAGGCTTTGCACTGACATGGGAAGCTGGGTCCTGCCTGGGGAGCCTGTGCTGGGAACAGTTCCTGGCAGCCCCTCTTCCTGCCCCCTGCTGCCATTCATCATGGAGAGCTTGGGGGTGGCAGATGGGGGGGTGGCACATTGGATGAGCCCAATGGAAACCCTTAATTTTGAGAGGGAAAGGGATTTTCTCATGCATTTCCGGATCCAAGAGTATCAATCAGTTCCAAAGAAACAGTAGTGAAAAAAAGAAATTGTTTGTAGCAGGAAAAGTGATCATAAAAGCCGCCAGCTCGCTTTGTGTCTTTTGTTCCTGCTGGTGCCTTGGTGAGGATTCTGGGGCAGCCCAAGAGTGGCTTTGCCTGCCTGGGTCCGCAGACCCTGGAGTTCCTGGGAGCAGCTAGAAGGAAGAAAGCGCTGGTGGGAGTAGAAAGCTCTGGCTCCGGAATCTTAACTGTGCCCCGTTTTCCTCTTTTTGTGGAATGTTAGGCACTCTTCTCCAAATCTTTGCTTCTGCAGGGAATGGACAGACCCATCTCGTGGGCTGTAGCGCTGAAGTGGGCTTTGCAGTTCCCCTCCCTCTTTCCGTGGAGGGTGGAATCCATATCTAATGTCTTTTCTTTTTTGCAGTACTGGGGATTGAGCCCATGGTCTATGCTCTGAGCTACATCCCCAGGCCTCTTTTTACTTTTCAATTTTGAGATAAGGTCTCGCTAAGTCCCTAGGTTATGCAGGTTGGGCTGAAACTTGTGATCCTCCTGCTTCAGCCTCTCAGAGTGCCAGGCCCAATATCCCTGCAATATGAATTTTTAAATGGTGGTTGAAGCAGGGGAATAAGGGAGGAAAACACTGACTAACTCCCTTGTCCCCAAATTGTACACAGTCTGGTGACATTGCTGGGCAGAAACCCCATGTCTGTGCCTGGACCCTGCATTTCCATCCTGTTGGCTGCCGTCTTGCTCTGCTGAGCTGTGAGTGCGGGATTAAAGGGCCTTTGCCTAAGTGAAGTGTTTGTCCGCCTTCCTGACAGCTGTGAGAAATTCTGATTGACAAGAGGGCAGATTCTAAGCTGGGAGCAGGGCCGAGGGTGCGATGTGACAGTCTCCGATGAGAAAGACAGGTCCCCAGGTGCGTGTTGCCAGGCCCTACTGGCACCCGATGGATCACATTCCTGTACTGAAGTGCTTCTGCAGTGAGGAATTAAAAACTCTGAAGGCTGCCGTGAGGGACTGTTGCCTTGAGGCGGAAAAGGGTCTGCATAAAAATTCTGGCCAACCACAGGGTGGAATAAACGGCTCTGACCCTAATCAGAGTAATGCAATTTATAGGAATAGTGCTGTGCTACAAGTGGCTCTGGAAAGCTGCTGGGGAAGAAATGCAAAGAGCTTCTGACGTACAAGGGAGGCTAAGAAGCCCTCAGATTTCCATCTGTCATTTTATTAACAGGTGGGTTCCCAGGGCAATTTTGAGATTTATCAGTGATTTAATTAAGCTCTTAAAAGGTAATGCAGAAGTGTCCACAGGCGTCTTTGGCCTTCTTGACAAGGAGCACGTGACTCCAGGTCTAATTGTCAGGGTAATTATTCAGTCCCCCGCAAATCACTGGCAGCGAATGCAGCTCTGTGCATTGGTGCGTTTTTAATTATCTGCAGATCTGAGGATGAGGGCTGTGTGGGGCATGTTTTTATGAGATATTTCAGTGTGTGTATGTGTAAAAATACCTAGTAATCTTTCCTGGCTGGATTCATTTATTTTAAATAAATCACAAAGCCCGCATATAGGTTCAGGGCTTGGAGAATCCAACGAGGGATATTTATTTTCATAATGCATGGGCTTTGTCGTCATTGGTCTGAGTGCTACTAACAACAATTCTCAGCCTTTCTCAAACTGCACTTGCTGCTTGCAAGCTGGGTTTTTGCGGGCCTTGCTGTAATAATTGGTATTAGCCAGACATTTCAAAATAAGGGCTGAGGGCCCAAACAAAGCAATTGAAATAAATTAATCTGTTCTAAGGAAACGAAAACCATTTGGGCTAAAAATGAAGGCAATGTGTTATAAGGAAAACAGAACAGGTGGCAAAATCCGAATCTGTTTAATTTATTAAGCATTTCATCCATGTGGAACTGTGGCATCAAATATGTGCCAAGCTCTGAGCTCAGTACCAGTGACATAGAGTAAACTATTTTCATAGAAGCAGATTCATAAGACTAGTTGCACAAATGGCTCAGAAGCTCAAGCACAGGGTGCAAAGAAAGGGGAATACAGACAGGTGGCAGTGGTCACAAAAGAGGTCCCTTGATGGATAGGAGTTAGCGAGGTGAAGTGTGTGTGTGTGTGTGTGTGTGTGTGTGTGTGTATGTGCTCTCACATGCGTGCACATGCTCCCACACCGTGGTGGTGGGATGGCTGGTGATGAAGTGGGAGGACTGCACTTGAGGTTCTGTAGCAGAAATGCAGTGGTGTAAGTGCTCCTGTTGATATAGGGGGAAAAACTCCCAACCTGAAAGATATCTGGGAGAAATTTGTGTTCTCTAAAATTGAAGAATGAATTTTAGGAACAACAGAGGATAATAGTTGAATATATTTATTGAGGGAAAGAAAGCTTCTGTTCTTCTCTGGGACAGAAGAGGGGCCCAAGAGAGTTGCCCAGGAGCATGCCTTTTTCAGGGACTTTTATAGAGCAAAACCACGAGGTGAGGCAGATTCCACATAGAACACATGGGAACTCACTAGGTGGGCATGAGGTGGGACAAAACTATGGTCAGCCAGTAAGACTACAAGCATAATTGTTCAGGTAAAATTGATTAAACTGGGATCAAATGGGGAAGCAAGTCATGGAGTCATGTGCAAGTGGGCATGGATACAGAACAGGGGCTTTTCCTGTGAGGGATTCAATGAGTGACTCTTCCTGGCTTTTTCAAGGTGATTACTACTATTTAGAATATCAGTCCCTGAGGTCCATCCCTAGGGAGGTATGTGGCGCATCTGTTTAATCTTTTGTCCACAGCTGGAGGTGTCTGTCTCCCCTACAGTTGCAAGGAATCTCATCTTCCACACTGGCTCTTTCAAGGGCCTGACCCTGTCTGAATGCCTATAATATTTTTACCTAATTCACCTGCCTATAACACTGAGAGATGCCACTGAGAAGTACCACAGACTGGATGCCTTAAACAGAAATTATTTCATAGCTCTGGAGGCTTGCAGAAGTCAAGACCATGCTGTCAGCAGGACTGGTTTCTTTTGAGGCCTCCCTCCCTAGCTGGTAGATGGCTGTCTTCTCCCTGTGTTCACAGGGTCTTCCCTCTGGGTGTCTCTGTGTCCAAATTTGCTCTTCCTTAAGAACACCAGTCATATTGGTTTAAGACCGACCCTAAAAATTCATTTTAACTCAACTACCTCTATTTTTCCCCACTTTTTAAAAAATTGGTTATACAGATTCACGGGTTTTGTTTTGGTAGACTTGTTCTTGCACATGATATGAGCAACCTATGCATTGAGCCCCACCCACAGGAGAATGGGGGAGGGCAGGACAAGGGGGTATGTGGATACACGTGTGAAAATATCAGCTACCTTTTTCAGGGCCTGGCTGTGAGCATAGTTCCATTCCAAGATCCTGGGGATTAGGCCTTCAATATATGAAGGGGAAAGAGGACAAAACTCAGTCTTTAATGCTCTGTAAAACAATTGTATACAAATCTTCAAGTTTCAAAATTATGTGCTAATAATAAGCATGATTCTTTATTTCTTTTGGTTTTTTTTTTTTTGGTACCCGGAATCGAACTCATGACCTTGCGCTTGCCAGGCAGGTGCTGTGCCGCTGAGCTAAATCCCCACCCCTAAGCACAATTCTTGAAAGAAGTTAGAGTTTAAATAAACTTAATCCTACTAACTCATAATTTTTATGAATGGGTTGCAAACCACAACTGTAGTAGAGAAATAAAGGATATAGAAGCGATGAAGGATGCCCTATTACTCAGGGAAATGTAAACTTTAATGATTAATAGAGTGATAATCTACTTTATAAAGCTTTAAGAAGTAGAGGTGGTGACTGCAAAACATTGTGAATATACTAAATGTCATCAAACTGTTCACTTTAAAATGGATAATTTTATGTTATGTAAATTTCACTTAATAAAACAACTCCTCACACATAAAGTAATAGAAGTTTTTAAAATGACAAATACAAAAGCTATAAGCAAGTGAGAAGAAATATGGCACCAAGGTTTTATAGGGAAGATGCACAAAATATACAAAGGCATGACATAGTGTATTAGCCAAGACAATGGAAACAAATGTTTTAAGCTCTTATGGAAAACAGGGATTCATATTTTACTAAGCTGTGCATTTTACAAAATGTGTACTTTTTGAGTGCATAACATGTTCCAGTGACTAAACCAGGCACTTGTCCTACTTTACATCTCAGGAGCTGTTATTCCCATTTCTGAGGAAGAAAGACTGAGGCTAAGAGAATTTTATAACTGCTGGGAGACAGATTTGGGCTGTGCCCAATCTGAGGCTTGACCAACACAGTTCCCTTTGCTTACTCAATGGCCTGATAAAATATATCTTATCAACCTCTTTTAAAATTTAAGGAGAAATCACCAACAAATTGAAAAGAAAACCCACAGAATGGGAAAAAATTTTAGCCAACTGTTTCTCAGACAAAGGTCTTCTATCTAGAACATATAAAGAATTGAAAAAGATCTGGCCCCTAAATTCAAAGACCCAATCCAAAAATAGACATTCAGAGCAAGCCCAGGAGACATTGACATAGGAGAACTTGGTAAACACACTCCTGAAATTGCTGAAATGATTGCAATGGGAGTAAAGAAACAACTCCACAAGGTCATAGAAGAGATCAGATCAGAAATAATCTCCCAGGCAAAAAGTGAAATGACAGTAATAATGAAAGAACTGCTCAGAACATCTGAAAGAGAAACATATAAGAAAATAGAAGAACATAAGCAATAGACAGAAACGTTAAATGAAAAATATAGAAAGGACTTAGAACGCATGAACCAGATTCAAAGAGACTTCCAGAAAATTAAAGCTTCCACTGAAAGCTGCCAAAACCACT
>NW_004955416.1:21419279-21420244 GCF_000276665.1 Chinchilla lanigera
GAGAAAAATCTGACCGCAATTTCAAGAACAACAGTAGAAAGGAAACATCAAGAAGAGCAAGCAAGTAAACAGGTAGAAAAAATAGGAAACCAATGCAAGTAAATAACATGACAATGATAAATCAACACATATCGGTTATAACCATAAATATAAATGACTTCAATTCACCAGTCAAAAGAAACAGACTGGCAGAGTGGATTAAAAAACAAAATCCAATGATATGCTGTATAAAGGAAACACATTTCACTCAAAAGGAAATCCACAGACTGAAAGTCAAAGGATGGAAAATGACCCTCCATGCAACAGGAACCCAGAAAAAAGCAGGGGTAGCTATTCTGTTTGCAGACAATGTAAACTTCAAACTGACAACCATCAAAAGAGATAAAGAAAGTCACTACATACTTGTCAGGGGAAAACTGAAAGAGGATGAGATAACAATCATAAACATGTATGCACCAAATATTGGAGCTCCAAACTACATAAGACAAGTTGTAACAGGCATGAAAACCGATATAATTAATAACAATGTTGTAACAGGGACCTCAATACCGCATTGACACAAAGAGATAGGTCAACTGGACAAAAAATCAGCAAGGAAATTACAGATCTGAACCAAAGTTGCAAACAAATGGACTTAGTAGATGTATACAGAATGTTTCACCCCACAACATCAGAATACACATTTTTCTCAGCTGCACATGGGTCTTTCCCTAAAATAGACCACATCTTAGCCCATAGAACATACCTATCTAAATGCAAAAGAATTGAAATTATCCCATGCATATTATCTGACCACAATGCAATGAAATTGGAAATTAATGACAAAAGGTACTCCAAAAACTCCATAAACACTTGGAAATTAAACAACAACCTCCTGAACAACCAATGAGTCACAGAAGAAATTAAAGAGGAAATTAAAATATACCTACACAAAATGAAAATGTAAATACAGCTTACTGGAATCT